>NC_056682.1:12052500-12332500 GCF_018350215.1 Panthera leo | reverse complement strand
AGGCGAGCCAGATTCAAACAAACAAACAAACAAAGGAGAAAGAAGACAAATAAAAGAAAAATAGACAAACACTATTAGGAATAGGAATAATGTTCAGGCTTTTTTGTTTGTATTTGGTTTTGTTTTTATTAAATACTGGAGGGATTTTAAAAATACAGTAAAATTTTGAACAGCTTTATGTCCACAAGTTTGAACACAGTCAAAATGGGAAAACAAAATGTGAAAATGTATGAATTGCTAAATAGATTTTCGAAACAGATCCAAATGTATTCATATTCAAATTTTCTGAATGTCTATTTATGGCAGGGACAGTTGCGGGTAGTTGAAATGAGTCAATGCAGAGAAAAAGGAAAAGTTCTTGCTTATATTCTACTGCATTATAGAAGTTTGACTTATGACATAGCCACCATTGAAGAACAGTGTAGAAAATACGGACCATTTGAATGTGCTTTGGTAATTTCCATTTGAAAAAAAGAAGCAAAATTAAATCTGATTCCTTAACAGCTTATTCTAAGGGTAATTCTAGATTAAGTATTTAAATATACAAGGTAAAACTTTACATATTTTAGAAGAAAACAGAACAGTTTATCTTCATGACTTTAGAAAAGAATTACTTCAACAAAACACAACATTTAATATATCCCTAGTGGTTCTTCTGTATTACTAACCAGAGAGAAACTATGATAAATTTGATTACTTTAAAATCAATAACTATTGTTTATCAATTGATATCATATAGTAAGTAAAGCTACTCTCTGGAAGAAAACACTCTGTGAAAACATAGTGATGGAGGACTAATATCCAGAATACAAAAAGAACTCCAATTAATAAATCTTTGAAAGCAAATAGAAAAAGGGACAAAGTAAGTCAGTCTTTTATAGACGATCAAAAACACATGGCGAATACCTGTTAAGATGTCCCATTTAATTGTAATCAAAAATTTGGAAAAAAAGCCACATATAGTATCATTTTACATCCACCTATCTGAAATCAAGAAACAAACAGAAAACTTCAAAGTTTTTGATTAAGTTGCACTTCTTAAGCGGATGGTAGCCATGTATGTTTGTTTTTGTTGTTGTTGTTGTTGTTGTTGAACTTCATATATTGTATCCAAAAACTTATTTTTATGGTATAGCCATAACAAAGAATTAAGAAACAAATTAAATATGTAAGAACTTAATTAAAAAGCAAAAATAAAACTGAACTTTAAAAAAGGCAGTCATAGAGATGATGGTTATTACAATGGTGTGAGGAACAACTATGGTAAAAATAATGATTGTTCCAAGGTGCTTATGATTAACAGAGCAATAAAAGGGAGTTAAAGGGTGACAGATCTGTACATTGCATTTTTGCTGTCTCTTTCCTCGAACATTTCAGTTTGGTCCTGCTTTGGGACTCACCCAGTTTTTGGAGGGGAGCTTCTCCAAATCACCTGTCATTTTCCAAAAATATATCAATAGTATGTAAGTGAAATAGACTGTCCTATTTTGCCACGATATCTGTCTCTGTTCACTTCAAGAATATTTATTCTCTTTGGGCTACCTTGGTGGCTCAGTCTGTTCAGCATCTGACCCTTGATTTCTGTTCAGGTCATGATCTTAGGGTTCCTGAGTTCCAGCCCCAATTGGGGCCACACAATCACATCATCAAAAACCACTTGGGATTGTCTCTCTCCCTGTCTCTCTGCTCCTGCCCCTTTCTTGTGCTGGCTTGTTCCTGCTCTCCCTTTCTCTCTCTCTCTTTCAAAAATAAATAAACTTGAAAAGAAAGAATATGGATTCATGAATGTATGGATAGTTGGGGTTCTTCTGGAAATCAACAAGCTTGTCCCAAAATGCAGAATATCAGTTTTGAGTCAGTACTGATGTTATTTTTATCAATACATAATGGAATTTGAATATCTTCAAAGTAAACTTCATTAGTGAGGTATTTATGAAATGATTGTGAATAAATAGTATTTTATGTTACTAGAGACCATCTCCTTGTGTATCTTATGAAACTACGTTATTGTCTTCAAATTTTATTTGAAGCCGTAGATCTTCCAAAATCCAAATGAATGAACTTTCTATTCATATCAATTGTTTGATAAAAATATAATTACTTGCAACTCTTTCAGAACACAGGTAAAATCAGTTTTATTTTTTTTTTCTCCTTTCATAAATAAGACTTTATATTGAGGCCATAGATGAAAATATAGTAGGATCATCCTCATTACTATTCATAATAAAAATATCTTTTAAGTTTATAGGTAAAATTCCAACACAGTGTCAGTTACTTGTCTGGATAACAAAATCTATGTCAATCGTAGGAATTCTCAAAGCTAAAACCTGATATCTGAAGTCTGGTAACCAAAGATGGACATGAGGCTATTAATACCAGTTTCTTGCACATGGAAAAGAAAACGTGCCTTCCTCTCAAAACAAAGAGGTATGAAGAAACATGACCTACGGATATCCGACAATAATATCCATCAGACAATGGTACCATGCACGAAGCAAAAATGATGTGATGGTAGGAAACTAATAACTACTAAGTTGGATGCCCTACGAAGCACCCTGACTACACTGGTATGTTAGTGTCCTGACACAAACCATAAGAAATAATTCCTCAGAATTAAGATATACTCATTCCATTCATGTTAGAACTGTATCAGAGGGATGAGCATATACAGGTAAGAAACCAGTGATTGTCTCCAAAAAAATGTTACTCAAAAAAACAAAACAAACAAACAAACAAAAACCCAGGGACACCTGGGTGGCTCAGTCAGTTAGGCGTCCGACTTCAGCTCAGGTCATGATCTCATGGTTTGTGAGTTCGAGTCCCGCATCAGCCTCTGTGGTGACAGCTCAGAGACTGGAGCCTGCTTCGGATTCTGTGTCTCCCTCTCTCTCTCTGCCCCTCCCCTGCTTGCACTCTGTCTCTATCTCTCAAAAATAAATACGTGTTAAAACAACAACAACAACAACAACAAACCTCTGTCTAGGTTGGGATCTAAATAATGCTACTTATTCCACATAGATACCATTGCCTCAATAAAGTGCCAAGTGCAAGAAGAAAGGAAATGCAGCCACCTGGGCACAGACGATGTCAGGGTGATAAGAGTAGCAGTTTGGGACCACAGGGCGGGGGACCCACCAGAAGAACAATATGCCCTATGTAAATCCTAGTTATCACGGAAGACTATTGTCACACTGGTTTATGACCGAAGAAACACAGCAAAGTTAATTCTTATTTCAGAAATCCCCGCGAAGATAAAGTTAATTTATAAGAAATTGGTGGAGTAAAACGACTCAAGCCTAGTGAAACAGGATTCTCATGACTGGTCTTCATCTTGGCATGCACAAGCACAAGTATTCATTAGTAACTGTGATTTATATTTCTGTGGATAACGAAGAACTTTGCCCTAGCTCTGTGCTCCCGGAAAACAGCTCTAAATTATTTCACCCTTTTGTTCTTCAAAATTCTCACTCTTGTGTGTTCCAAGCAATGGATAAGTGCAAAGTACTTCCCTTCCCTCACGTCTTCCAAGACCCATCTCTATTCTTCCCCAGTGACTCAGAGAAGACCCACCTCCACCTAGATTTTCTCTTCTTTGAAATATTTCTCATTTAATGAATGTTCTTCTTACTCTAATAACCTAAATGAAGCTCTCTCCTTAATTCCCTGGTGCATTTTGTCTTTCACATCATAATATGTATTTTACCAATAACTCATGCATGTATTACATGGTAACCTCAGTGAAGAGAATTTAGCATACTTTTGTTTTCATAGACTGGATTTTGAGTAAAGAAACCATAAACACAGGATCCCATGGCTATATGATGGGGGGGGGGATGCCTCTGAATACAATCCATGGAGATATATCTGGACAGAATTTGCCTTAGCCTCCATCATTACAATATTTTAAACTTAATAAATACTTATAAGCGGCAATTTTTGTGGATATAAAGGACCTTTATAATGTGTGCTTAGAGCATTTTTTATGAGTAGTACAAAACACCTTACATGTCTTACAAAAATTTTTATGAGACAGATATTAAAAAAGTGGTATAAAGATTTGTATTGATCATTTTACACCTACAGTAAATGTAGAATACAAAAAAGATGCTGTTTTAAAAGTGTGTAGGCTTTTTAATAGAAATCATTAAAGTTATCTGGTAGCACAGAGGAAATATACTGATATTTGTAACTAAAAAAGAGACAGAGACAGAGAGAGAGAGAGAGAGAGAGAGAGAGAGAGAGAGAGATATCACCTGGAAAACTCAGAGACTGTATTTAGTCCAAGGATGGTTCTGTTTGTCACAGTGATACAGGGAGGGGAGGGAGTCTTTGATATAAATGAAAATCTAATATATAGAGAGGGGTGGGGTGTCTGGGTGGCTCTAATATATATACAGGGGAGGGGTGTCTGTGTGGCTCAGTCAATTAAGTGTCTGACTCTTGATCTCGGCTCAGGTCATGATCTCATAGTTCATGACTTTGAGCCCTGTGTTGGGCTCTGCGTTGACAGCACAAGGCTGCTTGGGATTCTCTCTCTCCTTCTCTCTTTGCACCTCCCCTGCTCGCACTCTTGCTCTCTCTCTCTAAAAATAAATAAACATTAAATTAAAAAAAGACCTAAATGTGTGTATATATATATATATATATATATATATATATATATATTTACCACATTCTCTACATTTCAACAATGTACATGTTCACTGGTTCATCCATTCATTTGCTCACTCACTCATATAAATGAATCCCTACTGGAGAGATGAAGTAGGGATCTTGCATGGGCAGGGAAGGTCTACTTCCAGGCTCTGTAGATACACAACTGAATAGTTTCTGTCGCGAGATTTTTCATGTCCTGAAAAGAACACACACCCAAGATAGTCTTGTTGGTGCAGACAATTTGCGTACAGTTTCATAGTTTACTAGACCAAGAACCAGGACTGACTATATTAACGTGACTTTGATAGTCCAGAAAATGCTTGCCCAGGAAGATAAAACTGCAGACAAAACTGTTTAAGAACTTACCAAAAATGCATTTATTGAACGGGTAGTTTCCACCACTTGCGCTTTGTCAGAATAATACTTGGCTCAAATGGGCAAACCCTTAGCTTATCAAATGAATGTTTACTGGATAAGATGTGTTTGGAATCCTTTCTCTCCATCAACCTTAAACTATTATATCGTAAAAGTTGCTCAGTCCCAATCAAGTTCCAGGGTTAAATAACTGACTTAAACTAGATCTCAATTATTTTACCTATGTCTGCCCTTCTCTGTCTTCTGAGATATGACAAAGGAAGGCTAAGTGGTGATAGCTTTTACTGCAGTGGCCAATAAACGTGACTTTGTTTGATTGACAGAATATTGTTGTGGTTTCTTCAGAAAGAGAGTAGCTGTCATTAGTAATTTCTCTTATTAGTTATATTTGTCAGGTCCTATTTTCCTACTGTCAACAGGAGAAAAATAAATTTGTAAAGGACCTCCTTACTAGTCCTACAAAGGTGTAGAGCAAGGAATCTGCCTTATTCCATAGCTAGTCAGTAGGTGGCAGTAGCTAGCAAGAGAAGGAAGCTGTCCCAATGCCTGAAGACCTAGGGAAGGGTAAGTAGAGAATCTATGCCAGAGAGCAGGTATTGTGTTGTTAGCAGGAGGAATCCCCATGGAAATAGAAACGTTAAGTTATTTGGTGGGGGAGGGAGAAACAGAGTCCTATTGGTTTTTAAGGAAAATTAATAGGTAAGTCAGTATCTGGTTTAGAAAAGGAGCCCTCCTATGTAGCATGGATGGGTAAAAGAAAAGATTTCCTGTGCAAAAGGAGGTAGAAAAATAGTGTTTCCAAGTACAACTCCAGAAAGAGGGGCCATGAACTCAAGAAGAGGGAGAGATAGGAAGAGTTGAGGGAGATTTAGGGTCAGGTTCAAGAAGCAAACAGCATATTGTGCCATTGAGGTTAAGTAGCTAATCTGTAGGAAAGCATTGTAAATTAGAGAACCCTGACATCACACATTAATTTTAAGTAGTTATCTGTGTTTTGATTTTGGTACAATAGTTTTCCAAAATACCAAAACATTTGTAAATATCTTGTATTAGTGACTGTCTGAACAAAGAAAGGCAGTTCCCAGGGCAAGATAAAATAGAATGACTGTGGAAAAGGAAAGTGCTGGGTTCTCCACTCTATGCAAAAACAGTTAGACATTTTTACTTGAGTATGAAAAGATAGTCCAGATTTGAGGTACACAAAGAGAAGTTTGTGGTACACAAGAGAATATTTAAGGAAGAAGAGTAGCTCAAGCATATTTTTAGATGGCAAATACAGAAAAAAAATATTCTGACAGGGAAGGAAATTAATTATAAGTATAAACCATGTGCTCTTAAACTCTCCATTTTATCACTAAAAATTTTAATTTTGATTACAATAAGTGATTGACATCAAAAAAGGTGCCAGGGTGCCTGGGTGGCTCAGTTGGTTGAGCATCCACAGTTGATATCACCTCAGGTTGTGATCTTGTGATCATAGGATTGAGCCTGGCATCTGGTTCTGTGTGGGCATCCTGAAGCCTGCTTGGGATTCTCAGTCTCTCTCTCTCTCTCTCTCTCTCCCTCCCTCCCTCCCTCCCTCTCTCTCACCCACTCTACCTCTACTTCATTCATGCTCTCTCTCTCACAAAATAAATAAACAAACATTTAAAAACAAAACAAAGCACCAAGATACCATTTTCAGTAATTATCCCCCTTTGCAGTAATACAATCTTCTCCAAACTGAGCTAAGTAGGAGTATAAATCTACACTGTATCTCCTTAGCAACTCTTCTGCAACACATTTCTAGTAAATAATCCTTGGGTAGTAGCCAAAATCCCAGACATTTTCCCACAATATCTTCATTGTGTGTTGGGGGTGGGGGGGAGATGGCTATGCTTATTTCAAAGAATTAGGGATAATGAATGGTCACCAAATGTGAAAGCCCACCAGAGTCCAAATAATTGGTTGCATCATTTTGTATTCACAGCATTCTAAGTAAATATGAACATCCAAATCTCAAAAAACCTCATGATGTTTTGGTTTGTAAGACTTTCAAACTTTATTTTTAATTTTTTTTAACGTTTATTTATTTTTGAGACAGAGAGAGACAGAGCATGAAAAGGGGAGGGGCAGAGAGAGAAGGAGACACAGAATCTGAAACAGCTCCAGGCTCTAAGCTGTCAGCACAGAGCCCAACGCGGGGCCCAAACTCACGGAGTGTGGGATCACGACCTGAGCTGAAGTCGGACGCTTAACCGACCAAGCCACCCAGGCGCCCCAAGACTTTCAAACTTTAAATGGGAATACCAAGGCCTCTCTAAAATTCACTGACTTTGAACAAGGATATAGGTGTAACTAAAGCGCAAATGAAAATGTTGCCACTGGCTCTAAGAATCAGTTAATAAAGCATTAGGAGGAACTGCCTTAACACATTTTCATATTTCATAAACTATAGTGTCTATTAAAATAAATACTTTTTAACATTCATTTTTTGCATTTATTTATTTTTGAGACAGAGAGAAAGAGAGCGAGCAAGCACGAGTGGCAGAGGTGACAAACACAGAATCTGAAGCAGACTCCAGGCTTTGAGCTGTCAGCACAGAGCCCGACGTGGGGCTCGAACCCACAAACCATGAGATCATGACCTGAGCTGAAGTCGGACCTTCAACCGACTGAGCCACCCAGGCGCCCCAATACTTTATAACACTCATAATTTGTTGCATATACTTCCCCACTTTGTGCTTTCATGGATGTCATCACTGGCTGGCTCACAAGTTGCCTTCATTTTGTATCATCTCTTATATATATAAGCATGAACCTTTATGTTAACTATCTAGACTTATGTGTTCTCATACGATGATGATGAAGTTTATAAATTAATGTAATAAAAAACCAGGACTGTTTTCCACAAAAACTGCAGATTCAATAGCTATTGGAGTCCCATACACAATAAATTCACAACAAAAATGTTTTGGATAAACGAAGGACTTATTTTTGAATTCAAAAATGGGAGGTAATAAAATCCATTCTACCATGCCTAGCAATTCAAAACATGTCTCTCTTCCACACTTTATGCTTGATTTCTGCTTTCCACGTAAGAGAGGTAGATGGAGATTTAGGTAAGAGAATCCCTGGCCTAAATGATTACATTTCCCTACTTTTTTCCCTTCTAAGCAAGAAAGATAAAATAATAATAATAATAATAATAATAATAATAATAATAATAATAACAACAACAACAAAGAAGAGAACACTTTCACAATTCCCTCCATGCTTCCAAATAGCACAATCTTCCCCTTTTCTCCTTTCCACTTTTTAACACATCAATAGTAATTGAACAATGAAAGGAACTCCAGGGAGTCATCCACATCCCACATCACCCTGCTCCTTGAGAGATACTTCATTTGTAAGTGTTTTTATAACCATAATACTTAGTGGTTGTTGGCGAAACAAAAGATCTTCGTCATCAGGCACAAATGCAAGATTTGAAGCAAGGTGCATAGTCTTTTGCACCTTTATTAAAAATATTACACTGCTTGAGAAACACATCCTCTGGAGAATGGGAGAAGGAAGAAAGAGCATGAGCTGCTAAAATATTTATCACTATATAAAAAATTAAAAACCAGTGCTATTTGGACAAGGATGTTTGGTGGGCTGTAATATGCACATGGAATGCTGTATCTGAAAAGGGTTAAAGAACCAATCACAGGGGTCATGCTGAAATGTGTTCCAGAATACCTTGATGGACAGCATCTCTCCCTAGTGCATTAGATATACAGGTACAATCAGTGCAGCAAAGTTTATTGTGGTCATCTATCAGCTGTTCAAATAACCAGGCCTTATCCAATCCTGTGTCAGCCTGATGGACTTCACTAGTTAAACATCACATCATCCAAGTGCATTAGCAAATGTCAGTCTCCTATCTGGTTACCTGAACAAGGGAATGAGGTTTTGAGGCAGCCCATTTAATGTGACTGGGAATAACAAAATATTTATCTGCATTTTTCTTACTGAGGAAATAAGGGAAGTTTATAAAATCAGGATGATAGGATTTCGTATGATTGACTAAGAATAAATGGAACATTTTTGCAGATAATTTTAAGATTACAACCATGATTAACTCAAATGGCAGTGCCTCCAACCAGTGAGGGCTGTGGAGCTCAGGCTACAGGCTGTAGACAAGTAATAGCAAAACATTCATGTTGACAATAACTCTGTTGAAGAAATCCAGGCAAGAATTTATTGAATTTGTATTTCCTCACTTGTGAGACAGAAAAACTACCAGCTGGAATACGTGAAACTTTACCTCTTGTAATGATCCAGTCCAAAGAATTCAGCTTGTTCATTGTGATGGAATTTATCTGTCTCTGCCCCAACACTACACAGTTCAGATTTGTTGGGTAATTCCTGCTGAACTAGATTCTAGGTTCAGATTTTATATCACTTAGCCCTAACAAAGTCTTCTCAGGCAAGTCTTTTTATTTCTCCTATTTCACTGATGAGGAAATGGAGACACATTTTAATAATATGCTTAAGATGGAACAACCAGGAAACACTGGAGGTAAGATCTGATCCTGGATAGTACGACAGTAAAATTGCTTTTTGTGACAAGTACTTTAAGTAAATATCTAAAGTTTATTTTGCCTATCAGCTTTAACTTTTTACTTAAGAAAGAAAGAAGTTCTTTGTTCCTTATACTCTTGGACGGTACTTAAACATGTGCTTTCTCCTACATGTAGCTAATAAATCTTGAGAATATCTAAGGATCATCTTATGATCAAATTATCCACCATTATACATGCATTTTAAACACCCTGGTGAAGGGGTTGGGGAAGGGGAAGCATTCCATTGTGGATTCCAGCTTCTCTATTCATTTTCCTCTTGAATTATTGCTTCCCACTAAACTCACAATCTGATATTGGGAATGGAAGGGTAAAAGCTATGGTTTGCCAGGATTGGTCTTTTTTTTTTTTTTTTTTTTGCTTCTCTCATAAATATGATGTAGTTCAATCTCAAACAATATTCATTAACATGCTTTATGTACTTGACATTGTGCTATATATTGTGGATTCAATAATTTACATCTAAAACCCAGGGCAGGGACACCGGCTGGCTCTGTCAGTAGAGCATGTGACTCCCGATCTTGGGGTTGTGATTTCAAGCCCTACATTGGTCACAGAGCTTACTTTAACACACGCACACACACACACACACACACCACCTATGGCGAACCACCAGCATGTGTAATTTAAGTATACATTATCTAGGAAACCAGCATGAAAAGCTCCTAATTTTCATTACACCTACATGGGCCAAAGCCAAATGATTTCTCCCTTATCTAGACCCCTTATAGTCATGTTAGGGGAGGAGAAGGAGAAGAAGAAGAAGAAGAAGAAGAAGAAGAAGAAGAAGAAGAAGAAGAAGAAGAAGAAGAAAGGAGAAGGAGAAGGAGAAGGAGAAGGAGAAGGAGGAGGAGGAGGAGGAGGAGGAGGAGAAGGAGAAGGAGAAGGAGAAGGAGAAGGAGAAGGAGAAGGAGAAGGAGAAGGAGAAGGGGAAGGGGAAGGGGAAGGGGAAGGGGAAGGGGAAGGGGAAGGGGAAGGGGAAGGGGAAGGGGAAGGGGAAGGGGAAGGAGAAGGAGAAGGAGAAGGAGAAGGAGAAGGAGAAGAAGGGAGAATTCCATTTCATTCCATTTCTTGGTGAGTGCCTGAATATACAAAGATGACACAAGAAATACTGCAGAAATCAAATAACTTCAAAACACTCAATTGCTATAGAGCTGTGGAATGATGTTGACCTATATCTAAAAGAAATATGAAGCAGAGTACAGAGCATGTGTGAAAGTTGAACATCCTCAGATGTCAGTGGGAGCTCTGTGGGGTATAGAACAAGATGAGAAATCATTGCAACTGTACCAATAATGTGAATTCTCACATAGCACGCCAAGGAATGTTTTGTTAATGCTACCAATTTACCTTATCCTGGCTATAGGAATTTTTTTTTTTTACACTATAAAGGAACTGTATGTGACAAAAAGTGCTGATTTTGTAAGTAAGGACCTGGGAAGAAAGAAAAATAAAATAATAGGATCTGTGTTTAGAGATAAAAGTGTGAACACTGTTTTTAATATGAACATCGGATACAGCAGGATGATTAAAGCATTATCATGACGGATTTGCTTAGCCATAGTCAATGGAAAAGAAAACAAGAAAATAAAGATAAATGTTGAGCATTTATGTATTGTACGAGTGCTGACTATATGGGATCTTCCAATAAAGGAATATCAAAGTGAATAAATTCTACTTCTTATGATAAACAGAGGACGTAACAACATTAAGAATTCTAAAACAACAACCAAATATCATCTGTTGACACAAATCCCAAACTTAAACATCTTTTTATGAAGAAGTACTAGGAAAATACTGGTGAGCATTTTATTATATCCTGAATCCTGTAAAGAATAAAGGAGGGAAACTTCTAATAAAAGTAAGATTTTGAGTACACATAGTACCAGAAATTCAATGTGATTTTTTTTTGCTTGTAGAGAAAATATGCAATCTCACCTGGAAATATCACCAGACTCCTATGAAACAAAGCCAATATCTTTACAGTATAGATTACCATAGAAATCAAAGTGTGCCCACTGTGACACTGATGTTTGCTGCCTCGATATAAGATTTTGAGATACATTTTAAACTGAGAATTGAATCTTTAAGAAGTCAGCTGGAACGAGTTGGCTATATTGTCTTATTTCTTTAATACGCATTTGGTTTTTTACTGGATTTTTTAGCTCTTAATAAAACATGATCTCACTTCATTACTTTTACATATTCCACAACAGGTAACCAAGGGGACTTTAACTCTGTGACACATCAGCCAAACACAAAATCTGTGAATCGTCATCTAGATATTTCTGTCACCCAGGTTTGTTACCTCAAGTAAAGGAAGGAAATGGAAAACATAGAATTTTGACTTCTTATCAAATAACGATAATTACATAAATGGTAATAATAATGGCCACCACTTATGTCTTCCTGCACACCACTTCACTTATTTTTTGCAATAGCAGTGTGCGACTTTTTGTAAGCACTAGCTGAAATCCCAAGTCAAACTATTTTCCTACTAAGGAAAATAATTCTCTTGCAAGAAGTCCAGAGGTAGGGGATTTGATATTTACTGGCTCAATATTATAACCAGAGACTTAGTCCTTCCCATCTCTCAGCCTGCCATCCTCCCAGGGATGGGGGTGGTAGTTGGGCTTAAAGAGAGATTTTGATCTCAAATGGAAACATCTTCAAGTTCGCTTTGGTATAGTTGAAAAGCATTCATTCCTCCAGAAGATATGCTGAAGCCCTAACCATCCATACCTGTGAATGTGACCTTATTTGGAAATAGGGATCCTGCAGGGGTAACAAGTTTAAGACAATTATCAGTAGGGCAGGCCATGGTGTAATATGACTGGTGTCCTTATAAGAAGAGAAAATAAAGACATACGAGGGGAAAACGTCACGTGGAAGCAGAAATGTAGACAGGAAGGAGAAAACAGACATGTGAAGACAGAAGCAGAGACCAGAGTTGCTTCCACAAGCTAGGGAACACCTGGGACTGCCAGAAGCTGGAAGCAGCAAGGAAGGATCCATCGCCTAGAAACTCTGGAAAGCATATGGCCCTGCCAACACTTGATTTTAGACTTCCAACCTCCACACCTGTAAGAGAACTGTAAGAGAACACATCACTGTTTGGAGCAACCTCGCGGTTTTGGGCACTTTGTGATGGCAACGCTGGGAGTGGTGCGGCTCCTACCCTGGTCTCAGCCATGCCCATCACACACAGGTGCAGCAGAGAGCAGATGAAGGAACACAGCTATTCGTCCTTTGAGTCTCCTTAAGAGGGGAGAAATTAGTGTCAACTTTTATGCAGAATGTTATCGTGACCCCAACTGAAAGCCAATTACCAATAAGAGGAATGGGACTGCCATGGTTTGCTTAGACTAATCAGTTGAGGTAGCATGGCTGTTAGCAAACCAACCGCCCTAACTATCACTGCTTCCATTACACTATTATTACTAAAGAGAGAACTGAAGTTTGGCAGTGAGGTCACCTACTACAATGTTGTGAAGCCAGGTTTAAAGTCAGAGCACTCCCCCTGTCACAGAATATTCTAGCATGTCAATTAGTGCCTAGTGTATGTAAGGACAGCACAGAGTCCTATTCTTTACAAGTTATTATGGTTTGTCATGCTTCCTTTCACTATGGTAAGCCGAAAGAGGATCATAATAAAGGGACTGAACATGAACGCTTATTATTGGGTATAAAACACATTGAATCTTCTAGATTAAATTTGGATAGACTCTAAGCTTCAAGGAGTGATGCATTGCCTCCACAGTCAAGTATCAAAACCTGAATTCATAAAAAACAGTTTCGTAGTGGAGGAAAATGAATGGCATGAGGAAAGTAAAATAGTAGAAGTTATATCAGAAGTAAAGTACAGAAGAATTAGAGGCAATCTACCTTAGCAAGCAGAATAAAACATAGTGTGGGAGGGTAAATGGTACTTGAAGGCAGAATGAGAGCCAGCCAGCCAGTGATAGTGAGGCATGCCTACACACACAAACACACACACATGCACACACATGCGTGCACACACACACACACACACACGAAGAGGGGGAGAACATAAAGAAAGTGAGGGAAAGAAGGAGAAAACAGTGAAGTGATCATCAAGTAATGACTTAGGTATTCTTGTATAAAATCCTCTATATTATACTCATTCTTTCAATCATGAACTCAAGGAACTTGTTTTGGTAAGATAGCTAGAGTTCTTCCAGGAATGACATATTTGAGGTCTCATTTAAAACACACATCAGTAAGGGTGTCTGGTGGCTCAGTTGGGTAAGCATCCAACTCTTAATTTCAGCACAGGTCACGATCTCGCAGTTTGCGAGTTCGAACCCCTGTGTCAGGCTCCACGCTGACACCGCAGAGCCTGCTGGGGCTTCTCTCTCTCTCCCTCTCTCTCTCTGCCTCTCCCCTGATTATGCTGTCTTTCTCAAAATAAATAAATAAACTTTATTTTAAACACCTTTAAATTACACATCAGTAGAAACTTGGAAATATTACAGACATACCTTCATCATCCATGATAGGTATTTCACTTTCCTTTCTAGTTTTGGAAACTGATGTTAACTATCATATGTAAATGTATTTGTGTATGTGTAGGGCAATGACTAGAGTTACATAAATGAAAATTTAAATACTATAAGGTGACCACACCAGTCTTACAGAGGGAGCCCGATAATATTGTCTGGCATTTGAGAACCCACCGCACAGATTTCCTGTCAATGCTTTTCTTGTTAATTACTTTTACCTTATCTCCCTTCTCGAATAAAACCCTTCAGCTACTATCATCCATCACTTAGAAAGAATCTGTTGCATGTAACTCTACAAAATAATATAAGTAAATGTTCATCACCGAGTCATGGTCAAGCAGGGATGAGGGTTGTATTGTTATGGGAGAGTGTGTGTGGGGTAGTGATTCCATAAGAGAGTAATGCAGAGATCAGGGAAAAGTTGGGGCCAAGTGGCTCATAATGTCAATGCTAGTTGACATATTTTCTACCCATTTTATCAGATTACAATTTTTTCAGAGACAAGAATGTCTTGGCAGTACATGATATATATGATCATTAATGTGAAGCCATTTCAAACTCCTTTCTAGTATGATAATACTTATTTCCAAACCCCGTACTTTAATTATGACACATGACACAGATATATTGATTATATTTGTAATATCTATTTGTAAAATATACACAATGTAAAAATATACTGACAATATTCAATGGCAATATAATGCCACTGTTTACTTGTGGAGTGTTTTAATATGTAAAAACCATGATAAGTGGAGGGCTTGAATGAATAGATTTTAACCTTTATACCTCACATATATATATACCTCAACTACACCTCAAGTATACCTCAAATATAACCTTTATATTTGAACAGCTAAAATAACAATTCTTCATAACTGAAAAGGTTCTACCGCAGGGATATTTGGTGATGCCTCCATACTCTTGCAAGTGAAACCAATTTTAAGTTTGAAATAGGCTGTGGAATCCACCTAGCTGAAGGCAAGCAGCTGGAATCTGGTCTACCAAGACTAGAGTCGGTACAGCAGAAGGCAATAGATGACAACATATACAACGTCTTTATAAGTGTCACTGCAAACAAAACTCTTCAGTAATGCCTGCAGTAAGTGATAACCTTTACACTCTGGATTTTATTGATTAAACAATTCAGGACACACCAAGCTATTATAGTGGGACTTTCTGGGTCAGTGACACCTACACAAAGCATCATGTCCCATATGCATGTTTTCAGCGATGCCCATAGTAACCGATAACCTCTAGACCACCCTCACATTGATCAAGGCATTCAAGCCACACCAACTGTTACAGAGTGTACTTCTGGATCAATGGCTACACAAAACATCATGCACAACATCGCATCCTTCTTCTCAGTAATTCCTGAATGTATATTGCATGCTAGCAAGGACAGTGTTTAGAAAATAACAGAATATGCTTCTTTGAGGCAGGCATTTATTCTAGTTACTCATGCTAAATGGGAATTTTTCCTAATGAACAACGTATCAAAACACATAAAGCATTTCAAAGCGGCATTACTGATTGGGTTAGGCTTTACTTAAACTACTTGGTTTAATTATAATGATTAAGCTGCCTACTGGGGATTCAATTTTTAATGACTTAATTTAATGTGCTGTCTGTTAAAATGTCACCTTGTGAAGTTTTTCTTTATCCTGTTATCAATTTACGGGGCACCTAAGCAAAGATAAGCATCATGTGAAAACAGCTACAAAGGGGAGTAGGAATTTGTGCCTAGAAACTTAGATTTGTAAGTAATGTCATATTTCCCCCTAACACAGTTTGGTTTCTGAGTTGGAGACTAGATTTGGAGGGGGGGGGGGGGGGGAAGGGATGAACACAGAAGTTAAAAAAGTAAACACAGCATACCTCATGCCTTCCACGTTTTTGTTTTGTTTTTCATCAACCCTGAAAGACCCTGGCATAAGTCAGTGGTAGGCTGAAGTCCATTTCTATTGGCTCAGTGGGGTTGATTGTTAAAATTGCAAGGTAGCTGACATATTGATAGCCTGAATTCTGATATGGTGGGTGCATTTAAAGAGGGAAGTAAAAAAAAACAAAAAACAAAAAACAAAAAACACTACAAATCAGCGTTACGGCCAGAGCTGGCTGTTAAACATTTACCAGTACAACATACCCTACAACTAATCAGCATTAGATTCAATATTATTTTTTTAAATTTATTTTAGAAAGAGAGAGGGGGAAAGGGGCAAAGGGAGAGAGAGAATCTTAAGATGACTGTGTGCTCAGTGCAGAGCCCCGTGTGGGGCTGGATCCAAAGACCCTGGGATCATGACCAGAGCCAAAATCGAGTCAGATGCTCAACCGACTGAGCCGCACAGGCGTCCCCAAATTAAGTATTCTCGAATGCCTGTTGTAAAGGTTATGGACTGAATTATGCCCCTCCTCAAATTTGTATGTTGAAGCCTACCCCAATATGACTATATCTGGAGATAAGGCCTTTAAATGGGTAATTAAGTTTAAGTGAGGTCATATAGAGCTCTAAATCCAATGTAACAATGTCCTTATAAGATGAGGAAGAAGCCCTAAGGATGTGTATGCACACGGAAAAGGCCATGTGAACACAGTGGAAAGACAGCCATGTGCAATCCAAAGAGAGGGGCCTCTAGAAAAAACAAAGCAGCCAGCACCTTGGTCTTGGATCTCTGGCCTCCAGAACTGTGAGAGAATACCTTTCTGTTGTGTAAGGTACCAATCTGTGATATTTGTTATGACACCAATAGGAAACGAATACAGTGATCAAAGCATTAGATGGTGAAGGACACCAATATGCATAACATACAGCTTAAACGTAAAAGACTTGTGACCTTGTTTTGACATAACACATACGTGAAAATTATAATGCAGATGTGTATGTGCGGTGAAAAGAACCACAGAAGTTCGCTAGAGGGAAAGGAAACATCTGGTTGGGAAAAGAGAGTTCAGAGAGTAGGAGACCAATGAGCAGAGTCTTAAGCAGAATTTTGACACGTAACAATAAAAGGAGACTCGGTAAAGCCAAAGGCAGAGAAATACTAAAACCAAAATACTTTTTTTAAATTATTGATAATTCAGTTTCTTTACAGCTTGGGCTTAATGCAGGAGGCTAGCACAAGTAACCATTTTAAGCAGATTAACTGATAAGTCATAAGGGCCCACTGGACAAGAGCAGTGCTTTAGAGGCAGAAAGAGTCAGGGGCCGTGACTGAGATCAGGAAACCAGCACAGCCTAGAATTAGGACAGACTGAAGGACCACCTGTATTCAGATGGTACGTTAATAATCGTCCCCAAGATGTAGGCGAGAATTCAATGAGTAGTATGGGAAAAGTGCTTAGACTGGTGCCTGGGCTGAACCTCCTAGATGAAGGCGTTGCCAAGATTGGCTTCTTCTGAGGCCTCACTCCTTGACTTGCAGGTGGCTCTCTTCTCCCCATGTCTTCACATGCTCTTCCTTCTGTACCAAATTTGTGTCTGAACTTCTTTATACGGACAACAGTTATCTTGAAGTAGGGTCCACCATGATAATATTGTTTTAACTTGACTACCCATCTTCAAATACCATCAGGTTCTGCGATACCGGGACTTAGGACACCAAGGTATGAAATTTTAGGAGACATACTTTAGCTCATAGACAATGACAAACACAAGATTAGAAGACAGCATTGCCATTTGTATCTACAGTCACTATGACAAGAAAGAAAGTAAAAGGTGGCTCTAACACTTGGGTGTCAGGGCAGGATTGGGTCTGTTGACAGAATGATCTAGAAAAGCACTAACTTTTCTAGGCGTCATGAAAGAGTGAAAACACATGTTTTATAATCAAACAGGTTCAGATTCCAATCCTAATCCTGCTGTGAGAAGTGGAACTTCATTTCTTTTAACTTCAATGAGCCTGTCTACAAATAAGAAGTCTTAAAAATTCCTAGAGAATTAAATGGAACAAATTCTGTAAACACATGTAGAATAGTGTCAAACACACAATAAAAATTCAGCAATTTTTTTCCTTTATGCTGCATGATGTTATTAGAAGTGTGGGGAAGGTAGGAAAATGCTAGAGCATGCTCTCACCTCTAAGGACTACGTCAACATCAGCTCTCCTATATGAAGTAGTATTTTGAGATCTGGTGTTTATCGGACCCCTTACAAGGAGGGTGTATTTACACACACATGTATCTACCACCTCGTAGCACGGTAACTAAGGAAGGGCACTGCATCAATGACAAGTATATATCGAAAACGGCAACAAAATTTACTTTGAACGGTTCTGTCCTAAGACTGATCACATTGACAGTGACCATTATTCCTCTGAGGATTAAATGGAAAGTCAATATTTCCATTTTCCTTGAATGTTGTTCCATAGTCACACCCCATATTATAAATATGACTTGAATAGTCTCATTCTCATTTCAAAAATGAAGAGAAGAGAGTGACTATGATTTGTCTCAAGGAAGTAAAATTGTTAAAATGAATATTTTAGAATTCAGAATTTGGTACTTTGCCTAGTGGTCCATGAAATACAAAATAATTAATTTAGAGATTATGCATTACCATTAGCACTGAATTGAGCACTGGATGTCTGGTGCAGATAATGCCTTTTCCACACAGTCTCTAGTTAGGATCATGCTACAGAAAGGCAGCATTATAGAGCTCAAAGGAGTCCCGTGATTTCTGTCCATCAAGAATTTTTATAATGCGGTCTTTCTATCCATGGAGACAAAGGGAATGGAGTGTACAAAAGCTTTCTTTCTTCCTCTTCAAAAAGTAGCTCTCTTATGTAATTTATAAAATATCTCTCTTCTTCAGGTATCAAATGCCATTTATAACGTTTATCATTTAAATACAGGGAAAACTGCTCACACTTAATTGATGAATAATAAATTATCCGGATTTTAATAATCTTTTAGAAGTGGCTTAATATCAAACTGATGTTCCTGTTTTCTGAGAAAGTATACCAATAATATGGGGCACCTGGGTGGTTTAGTTGGTTAAGCCTCGGACTTTGGCTCAGGTCATGATCTCGCAGTTCATGAGTTCAAGACCCACGTCAGGCTCTATGCTGACAGCTCAAGTCCTGGAGCCTGCTTTGGATTCTGTGTCTCCCTCTCTCTCTGCCCCTTCCTCATTTGTGTGCTCTCTCTCTCTCTCTCTCAAGAAAATAAACATTAAAAAAACTTAAAAAAAGAAAGTATACCCATAATAATCTCATGTTAGACACGTTTGACCTTTCATTATTTACTAGAAAATTTTCTACCCTAACTTAGTATAAGGACAGAGTGGGCTACATGGAGTGGAGCTACTTTCCACCCCCCCCCCCCCGCCAAGTGTCAGAGAGTCCCTTGCTTTACTGTGTCCCTGTCTTGAGTTCTTTTCTCATCCTTCTGTGTGCTACTGGGCTGTTAGCTGTCCTTCATCCTTCTTTCTATCCATCCATCTGATTTTTTAACATGTTGAGAGGAGGGAGATAATCCTTGGACATAGCCCCCTCTACAACAGAGCTCAAATGAAGCAAGTCCCTTCCCCTATAATTTAGGGATGGGGCACTGTGTTTTAGAGGAACGAATGGAATGGCATATGGCATAGCAAAAGCTATTAGAAGTGCCCAGCTGTATTTGTGCTGCCTGCCCAAAGGCTTACCTCATTAGGGACAGCTATTCTGGATAAATGAATTGCCCAGTATTTTAACTTTATATATCTGAGTGATACTTCTGAAGCATCTCGCAGCCTCTCACTCAAGGCAAGGAATAATGCCTGTTGTGTGTATCATTTACTCCATAAGGAGAAACATGGGGTGGAAAGATGATTTCATGAGCTATTAAATATTATCACAACCACCACAAAACCCTTTAGTTCAAGATATGAGACTCTGAGTTACTAAATCAAGTTTCATATGCAAGCACTGCATATTCCCTGTAGATTCTTGGACCTGTGATGGAGAGTATGTTTGAGGATACCGTATGCACAAATAAATCAGCAAATAGACAATGAAAAACCACTCCAGCCAAAAAAAGGTAAAAAACAAGAAAAAAAAAAACAGTTTGTTTCCAGCCACAAAAATATTAATTTATGAGAAAGAAAGGGATGTGTGCTAAAATGTCATTTGTTTAACAGAAGAGAGGACAAAGGAAATTTGTTATCCTATTCTCTTTATATCAATGAATCTTTATAACTATTTTCACAATCCAAGTGTCATGTATGTAGCATGGTAAGAAATCAATTCTATTCCCTGAAAACTCTTTTGTAAGTGTGGATTCGTGGGCTTTGCCTCAGAACTACTAGATCATTTGAGAATTCTGCATTTATAACTGATGCTTATGTATATAAAATTTGAGAGTTACAGCTTTCAGACTTGCCTTAATATTTCTGGATTTTATTTGCAATATATCAGAGAACAAAGGAATGTATCCACACAGAATATCGCAAACTCTACATTAAGTTCTTCAATTGCAACCAATGATAAAAGCAATGTGGAATTCTATTTATTCATTAAAGGAATATTGGAGCATGCTTCTCTGTATTAGCAACTCATGACATTTATTGACCATTTACTCTGTGTTAGGGAATAAAACAATGTGCTATTATGTACTGGAGCTAAAACAGTGAGCGAAAGCAGATACTGTCTTGCTCTAACAGAACATACATCTTGGTCTATTATTTCTGTGACACTGAAAAAAAATGAACAGATTTTTCAGTCAGAAAAGTAAATTTCAGCTGCCCAAATTATAATGCATTTGAAAGAATTCCGAATCAATGAGAATGAGTTCACTTAAGCAATATATGAGGTTGTATAGAACCAAGCCTATGAGTGGAATGTCTGGCCCTATTACTAAAACTATATAGAAGTTGAGCCTTGGGTTTGGTATTGCTATATGTCAGTGGTCGCTTTTATTTCCAGAAAAGCATTCAGTCCTTATTTGAACCCTTTCTGGCATTGGATTAGCAATGTTAGAAGGTTATAGTAACTGGGGTGCCTGGGTGACTCAGTCGGTTAAGCATCCAACGTCAGTTCAGGTCATGATCTCATGGCTTGGTTCATGAGTTAGAGCCCTGCATTGGGCTCTGTGCTGACAGCTCAGACCCTGGAGCCTGTTTCAGATTCTGTGTCCCTCTCTCTCTGACCCTGCCCCACTCATGCTCTCTCTCCCCAAAATAAACAAACATTAAAAAAATAAACATTGCTTAGAAAGTTATAGCAATTTAATTCCCTCAAATAAGAGCATTTCAGATTTTTCATCACAATATCACGGTTGGATTTTCCTGAAGAAATAAGAAGGTTCCAGATAGAAATATACCCAGTGAGGCTTCCAATCTCAATGCAATAACAATGGCAGTTATTTGTTCGTATTTGTTAACTCCTCCTTCCCTCCATCCTCTTCCTGAATACACACGCACACACACACATACACACACACACACACACACACACACACACAGCGGAGAGGACTGGGATACTGTAGCACTCAATATATTTTTAAACATACATAATGAAATTACATATTTTGAGCATGGCAAAATATTTGTAGAAAACCCCTTTTATAAGAGAGAATTTACACTGTATATATGATCTGTAAATCTTCATGAAAAGCTGGCAATGACTTGTGCTTTCTCACCCACTTTATAGATTAAGGAACTTGGAGAGATTGAATAACTTGTTCAAGGTCAGACATCTGGGCAGCAGTCATTCCGAGCATTGTCTTGTCAGAAGCTTAAGTATTTTCATTATGTCACAGATAGGAAGTGGAATCCCTAGAGGATAAAGGACTTTGCTATGGAATTTGGATCTCAATGTGTGCGGCTACTCTCTTTTCCTTCTCTGATTTTCGTGTTTTAACTGACGTGATGACAAAATTTAAGGGGTCTGAGGCAAGGAGGAAGCAGTTTATACCATCACCTTTGACAGCAATGTCTACCTTTTCTCATCTACTTATTAAGTGTAGTGAGGAATGAATGATGGCTCCCCAAGCTCCTTCTCCAGCCCACTGCTTTTCTGCCTCATCCTAAAGCTTGATTCTTGTTCCATATGTGAAAACGGTCCTGCCAGCTCCTTCCTGTTGCAACCTCGGTGATTTCTCTGTGTGTAGGGGTATCTGTCTTTATGGAACCCTAGCAGCCTTTGCTGGAAGTTTCCTAAAAAATAAAATAAAATAAAATAATCTTAAAATCTGTGCATCTGTGCTCAGCGGCCTACTGAAGTGGTATGTACCTTCTAATTCTTTAAACGTATCATTATCAACCCTCTTCTTTCCTGTAATTACAGAACAACTTTCAACTCCACTTACTCCATTTAAATAACAGCCCTCAGCAGAGGCAGATCTCAAATGTCTTTTTTCTACCAGCAGTCGGAACTTCCTTTTCTTCAAATACATACATACATACATACATACATACATACATACATACATACAATCCTTCTCATGGGCTCATGCGGTACTTCTTAGACACTCACTATTTTGGTTGTTTAATCATTCACTTCATCTTTTGATTGGAATCCTTCAGGCCACACGCTCTCCTATTCGTGACACTGGCATGCAGCTACCCGAAGTTCTGTCTTCCCATCTTTAGTCATCCTTCCCAGGATTTTTTCAACCTCCTCTTTCCCCAGTTTGATTCCTTCTTACTCTCTCCCTAATCTCAAGTTCTGCGTTGCTTCCTTTTGCTTGTGTCCCCTCCTTTTTTTTCCCCCTTCAGATTTTAGCTCCAGCTACACTGGTTCTGCTATTTTCATTCTCCTTAATGACGACTCTTCCATCAATTTCTCCACGTTCTCCTCTCCACCTCCCTTTCATCTTCAAAAGTTTTCAGATAAAACTACTTCTTCTGAAGGATGTGTTTTCTGATTTCTTTTTCTTTTCTTCTTCTTTCCTTCAAGGGCTTCCGCCCCTGCTGTTTTCCTACTGAAACCCCGTTCATCTCAAGCCTCATGGTGGTTCCTGTCTCCTTTTGTCCACTGCCATCAGTTGGCCTCTGTGGTCTTCATTCCACCCCCTCTCTCTGAAACCCCTCTAAGGGCTTCCCCTCCTCCCATCCCCAGGGGACCCCCTCCCCCTTCACTGTGGCAGATGTCAGTGCTCTCTTACTTCTCTTCCCCATTTTATTTTTGAACCCTTGAACCCATCCCGGCTGTGCCTTCCTCTCTTTGGTCACATGTTCTTTACCATTCCGCACAGGTATGGCCCTCTTCCTCACAAAGGTGACTCGGGATTCTTTACCTCAGGAAGCAGTGCTGTGCTCTTATTCCCCATAACTAAAATGATGTTCCCTACCACACGTGCATTGTATTTAAGTGGTGTGTAGAATTACACATACAGCATGGAAGATTCTCACAACAGCAAATTCTTTCCTTTGACTCTGAATAGCTAACCTCATTCTGACTTTGCCATTTTTAATTGTGTGCCACAGTCTCTAAAATCCTAAACTCACTATCTTTAACCCAAAATGTTAAAATAGAAAAAAAAAGGGCACATCACAAATGAGATCAGTAAATTTTCCCCATTCATTGCCACGCTGAGGAAAAAACAAATGTTTATCCTCGACTTGCTACGCAGAATGGCAAAGTTCTCTTTAGTTGTAGTTCCTTTTCTCTTGGCGTTGCTTCAAAATTCAACTCTGTGTTTCTCTTGCTTTGAAGCTGCTTGTTTTATGGGATTTGGACCTATGTATCCTTCAACTCTAATTGAATTAATGATCAGACAGTCTTGTTGAAAAGCTAGCTTCATCCTTTCTAAAGAAAGCACACACACACACACACACACACACACACACACACACACACACTTAAGCATCATCTTGATACATTCTTGGAATAACAGCATGTGAGAGCAGGATGCACATCTAGAGATGTTGTAGCTGAATTGCCTCCTCATTCATTTCACCCGTGATATATGATCTTCCTTTCAAAATAATTTTAGACATTCTTTCTGTCTTTATGCAACCTTCAAAAGAAAATCAAATAGACAAACCAATTTTCCTTCCTTTCCATGTCTTCCCTTTTTTTCTAATTTATTGATTTTTTCCTTTTTGAAAAAATAAATTCCTCTCACATTTTGAAAGACAAATTAGCACTACAGAGAGGAAAAACTGCTATGCCTCTTATGCCCCAAATTCCATATTTCTATTTCTTCTGCTACTGTTCTGGTGTTTCTCCCTCTTCTACATTATCTCAGACAACACTTCGGCACCTCTTGGTCCACTGATTCAACCTGCTACATTATCTCCCATTTCAGGTGAAGTTCTCAGCCCCTGGGATCTATACTGGGTTCCTGTCATCACATTCCAATTATTCTTAGTTAAGAAAGGAGAGACATATTCATGTAGAGGTTAGTTTCTACAACTATATAGATTTTCACTTTTCTTTAATCCTTGAAGTTCAGATTCATATAGAGTAGACACAAGTAATGAGAAATTATATTTTTTTAAGTTTGTTCATTTACTTTTAGAAAAAGAGACAGAAAGTGGGGAGGGGGAGAGAGAGAGACAGAGACAGAGACAGAGAGAGAAAGAATCCCAAGCAGGCTCCGTAGTGTCAACACAGAGCCCTAGGTGGAGCTCGAACTCACAAACTGTGAGATCATGACTTGAGCTGAAGTCAAGTGTTGGTTGCTTAACCGACTGAGCCACCGAGGCACCCAAGTAAATATCTTTTAATGCAGCACTTCTATAAGGTTCATAGAGAACATACACAGCATTTCTATAAGGTTAATATCATTCTTCATTTCAAAATTATAAACTTAAAAACAGAGAAACTAGGTAGCTAATTGATGTCCTCAAGCACATCAGTGAAAATGCATGACTAAATGGTAGCCATTTGGACATATCCACTCTTCAAGGTCCTTGACACCAGTGAAGATGCTCACAATTCTACTCTCTACACTATGTGATAAGTATAAATTGCTAACTTATATATACAGTTCTCCGGGGTGTATTGTGTGGGTGGGTGTGCGCATGCCGAGGGAGAAATGAAAGCAAAGAAAAATGGTAGGGTAAATCTTTTTACTGACTTTCTGACTGATTTTCAAGGAGGCTATGCAAAACCCTACTTCAAAATAATAAATAGCTCTAACTATGTATTTTTATTTCATATGCACAAGGGCTAAAATACAATATACCGTTTTGGGAACTATTTCAACTCTTTTCCATAAGATATGTATTAAGAAGTTAAATATATAATAACTCAACTGCACACAATTCAATATACATAATGTAGCTCATATTAATTAATGTTAACTACAAGCCAGGCAACATGTCCAACATTTTATATGCCTTACTTTAATCCATACAATGGCTCTTTGAAATAGGTCCTTTTATTATTCTCATTTTACAGATGAAGAAATTGACGAGTGTCATACAATAAATAACTGGTCTGGGAATTTGGTTAATCATCAAAGGTATGCCACATTGCAGATATTCTTATATTGCTATCATATATAAAATGTGTTATTGCAGAGTTACCTCAGATATCAGAAATGGTTTCCATAATAAGGCCAAACGTTGTGTGTGTGTGTGTGTGTGTGTGTCTGTATGTGTGTGTCATTCATCTATTTTTTGGTGTTGTTTTTATTTTTTTGTTATTGTTATGTTTTTCTAGAGAATATAAATAGATCTTCAAAAGCGTGGCCTGCCTGGTGAGCAGTACTGATGCAAAAAATATGCTCTCAAAAAAAAAGTACTTTTTTAATTTGAATTTTGGTTTCTAAAATTAATACAACTATCATTTGTTGATTTGAATCAATGTATTATTTGTGCAACTATATTCTGTATCAAAATGTAATCAAGCCACGGAAAAATAATAGTGCAATAGCTTGCAAGATCATCAGATAATACCTTGCTTTGATTCCTTAAGGAACTACCATCTGTTCAGTTTTTGTTTTTGTTTTTTTTAATGGCGGGAACCCAATAAATATTTGTTATAAGAAAAAGGCATGCAGAGAAGTAAAGAGAATTGAAGGAAGCAAGCACAAAAATTGGCAAATATGAAAAAGAATTATGTTTGAAAAGGAGATAAAAACCGATTTAAATGAAGTAATAAGAATTAACTATAAGGCATAAGACTTTCTTAAACAGAAATTATAATGAAATGAGAAACTGAAAATATTTTATTTTAGACTCCATATTGAAAGATTCAATTTAATAAAAATTTCGGAATGTGTCAGTGCAAGAATAAAATCTTTAATTAGAAACTTTTTTCAATGTCTGAAAAATACTAACAAATATATCCATTCATCAAAGCACTTATGGATATATTTAAACATATATGTTGAACATCTTATTTTGGTGGAGCAAATCATATTATTAGTGTTTAAAAGCCTTTACATTTTGGCAAAATACATCTTATGAAATTACAAAGAGAAAGAAAAAAAGAGAGAAGGTACATCTTTAGACATTTATGCAAATCCCTGCAAGCACCATACATTACCCTTCCTGGGGGGAGGGGAGGAACCTTGAGTTACTAGAGCCGAGAGCCCTGATGTTATTTATTGTAGCAATTCATTTAATCCTGTGTCCTTCTCAGGCACTGCTAATGCTGGACTTTCCTTCCTTGAAAGTACTAATGAACAATAAAATGACTCATTTTACTAAATTTATCATACAGTATGACACATTTATCAGGAACACATACATGTCTTGGTTATAAATAAGGGTATCTGCAAAAGAATATGGGTATTTAAGGATTGCCATGACCATCAAAGGAGGATTTCATATTTAAGATCAGTCTTTCAGAAAAACACTTCTAGACTTAACATTATCTGAAAAGCCATAGATATTCTGACAGCATAGACAGGACATTGCTAGTCTAACCATTAACGAGCAAATTAACCCTGGTCATGTGCAATCAAAGTAGATACAGCTGAATAAATTCAAATACCTTCATCATGAATGAGTTTTTCAAAACAGGGGTAGACTGGACCTTTTGTGGTAAGACTGTGGCCTACTTTTACCTTCATGGTCATCTTGTTAATATCTAATCAAACTGCTGGTGATTTCTGAGGACTTGACATTGTTAATAGTGGAGGGTTGATAATGACTTCTTAAAGTGGCAGTACTCTTCTAACAGCATGAAACACTGTATTTGTGACTGTGAACTCTGGCCACCCAGATTAGAAGGCATCCTATTAATCTAAAATTACTTGTCCTGTCATTTGCTTTTAGGAAACAAGACAAAGGGACAGAAAGACATATTATCTGGATGTAAAATTATACAAGGAAAAAGCAAATGGATATTCTTCAAGTAGGATCTAACATGTTTAGTAAAAATTCATAGTAGCACACATTAATTTTACACAGTAAGTGATTTATACACATGTGGGGGGGTATATAGACAGATAAATATAAAGATATATATAGAGAACATTAGGAAAATTTTATGCTGAAGTAGAATACAATTCACATCATCTAGATTCCCAAGCAGGACAACCTTCTGTACAGAAAATCAGTTCAAGGCAAGGATTCTGAAAAAATTGCAATCAACTTCAGTATTTTTTAATGGTAGAAGCTATTAATCATTGTGTGTGTGTATTTTCTGCCATCCGGGGTCTGGACAGGTACGTGTACCTTGGAGCAAATCCAGAAGCAGGAGATGAGCCTTTAACGAACTGAGGTAATTACGTTTATTTCTCTGGAATGCGCTTCTTTGAAATCATGTTCAGTTTTCCTTCCAGCTTTCATGACATGTTTATTGAAATCAAGTATAATTACTTAAGGTTTCCTTTCTTTGCCAACCAACAATTTCTTGGTGGTGTTTTGTACTGCTATTTGCATTTACATGATGACTGTTCAGAGCTAAGTATTAGTAGCTCTCATATGATTGAATATCTGGCTTCCATCATCTTTAATACGATGAATAACATTTTTAAACTGACTGCCATAATGGCTACATTTAATTTCTGATTACCACATACTAACTGATTTTTAAAAAGTGAAAAATATAATGTTGAATGTCTCCTCTTTCAACCATATTTAATGGCATCTCTTCAGAAAATAACAATTCCTCATGTGACATGAATTTCCTAAACTGGGAAATAAGCAAGATTTTTTGCTCTCAGACTGTTAAAGTCTTCACGTGACAGATGTAACCATTAATTAACGGAAGGATGCTGTATGCGGCTTGAATATTTGTAGTTATATAGGGTTGTGAAATGGAGACTATAATGTTCATGAAAGGAATGGGTTATGATACTTTGAATGTGTTAATATTTAGAAGAGTAGTAGTTTTCTAAATATGAAAATCATGTTCCTAATTGTTGTGCTTTTCCTTTAACAATAGTTCCCAGCCCAAGGGCAAGTGCAAGACAGAGCAGACCTGAAGAATATTAGCGCCACTATTTTAATTTCTGGCGTTCACAGCATTTAGCAGTCGAACGTCTCAAAGGAAAACAACTACTTTCATTTTTGCCTCCTGCAGCCACCCTGTCAGGGGAGAGGTCTGGGCTCAGAAAATGCAGCTCATTAAAATGAAGAATTTTTCCCGACTTTGATATTCACAGTTCACTGGGGACATACTACCTGTTCACCGAGCTATTTTGTCTGGAGGGGGGTTGCAACACAGCAGACTATACCTTAATTAAACGGCTTTAATCAAATTCATTAGGTCTCTAACATTTATAAAACATGTTGAATTATGCTACTGATATTCTCAGTATATATTTTTTAAATTGCCACGTTTTCTCATCCCCTTATTTAATTGGGGCATTGAGCAAAATTCAGAACAATACTTTCATCTACCTCCTAAGTGTCTTACTGGCATGCAAGGTACATGCTCTTTGTATTTTTTTTTGCAAACAACCACTGCTGATTTTAGATGAGTATACCTATTTTCTTAGACCATACACATCTCGTTTTAGGGTCATTACCTAAGAATGGAGGATTTGTCATCCCAAATTGAATTTTGTAAATAAAGTCTTACTATTCTACTATTTTTCTTTATTACCATATTGTAATTGGACTAGAAAGGTTTCAAACATAACCATTCTTCAAAAACAAAAACAAAAACAGAAACAAACAAAAAAAAAAGCTCAATGTGGTAACACACAATTACATCAATACACTAATTGGATACTAATTGCTTATAATAGAGATATTGGCTTTAGACTTCTAAATATTTCTTCTGACTAGTTGCTTCTGTGGGAAGACTACAAAAGAACCCCTTCTAGTGCTTCCTGAGGAATTTTTGTTCTTTTAATAGCTGTGAATAATTTCAGCTCTGTTGGTTTTTGGCACTAAAAGATTTTGTAGTTTCTTCCACATTCCAACAGAGAAAATGGATTTTTCAGACAAAGTTTAGCGATCCCTAAAATTTTTACTTTGTATATAAATGTCAGTTTATAAAATGACAACCCACAAGTTGTACACAAATACATTATTTCTTATTTTAGTAAACCTTAAATACATACAGGACTATGAAAGTGAGAGAAATACAGGAATGCCTTAAATGTTTGGTTGAATAACCTGACAGTTAATTAGAGGAAAAGTTGATGTTATCAAATGTTCGACAGATATCTATTCTGTACCTCATGGACTTACTGTTTGTAAGAAACAACCTGTTTAATAAGAATTCATAATGATGAAGTCATTACATTTGTATTTAATCCACTGCAGATATGGACATAGTATGTCAAAATTTGTAAAGCACAGAAAGTGTTCTGGAGAAAGTTAGGAAAAAAAGTACCAGTGAGGGTAAGTAATTAACGTAATAAATGTAGATGTGGGTCAGACTATAATAAGCTTTGAATGCAAGGTTAAGGATTCCATAATTTTAAGCTATATGGAGACATTGAACTTTTCTTAGAGTAGCAAACTGACATAATGTTTTAGAAGAAATAATCAGGTTGTGGCACAGAGAATGGATTAAAGCATAAAAAGAAATCACAAAAGGGACTACTGGGTGGCTCAGTGGGTTAAGCTTCCGACTTCAGCTCAGGTGATGACGTTATGGTTCATGAGTTCAAGCCCCACGTAGCGCTCTGCACTCACAGTGCAGAGCCTGCCTGGGATTCTCTATCTCTCCTTCCCTCTCTGTCTCTTTTTCTCAAAATAAATAAATAAACTTAAAAAAATCACAAAGGACATAAATGAGAGACGAATAAGTAACCTGACGTGAGGTGACAGAGAGTAACCAGAGTCATACAGGAAAAAGTGGGTGGAGACAGAAGACACTGTCAAAGTAAGAACCTGCAGCTTTGGAAACACAAAATTAGAGATCTGGAGAGTGATGGTGGCCACGTATAAAAATGTGGAAGTTAGATGAACAATACAAAACAAAACAAGTCGTAGGAGTAGATGAGAAGCCAGGAGACTACAGAAAAGAAAAACACTTTATGATTTGAACCAGAAATATTCCCCATAGGGTAGGTAGGAAGAAGAAATACATATACATAGAATATGTATGTATATTTACACAAATATAAACATATAATAAATACATATACATACAATACATATGATGAAATATATATCCACATGCATAAATACACATCATATACATTATGCGAAATTAAGGAAAGAAACAGTTGTCAACATAAGGAGAAGGAAATGTGAAAAACAAAAATGTAGCAACCTTATTAAGATCTACAAAGAAAGCCATTGAGCAGAAAGACTTATCAAGAGTCAAACGTTAGCAAGGACAAGAGAAATCAAGGCTGGAAATGACCAAAGGACTTGGACATATGGATGTCATGGGTAGCTTTGTGAGAAAAAAATCAAAACAGTGGCGGAGATTCAACAAGATTCCAAATTAAGGAGACAGAGGGCGGTAAGGAAGGAGTCTTTTTTTTTTTTTTTTTTTTTTTTTAATCAGGAAGGAGATCTAAATTTGTTAGGATAGAAAACAGAAATAAACCATGGGAAAATAAGAGCTGGAAGGAGATGAAAAGAAAGCGTACGTATTACCGGAGAAGACGGTAGAAATCATGGGGCCTGATTTACATTACCTTCTCTTCTTTGGGTTGCTGAGATACGCCATAGTGAGTGCACACCTTTCACTCTGAACCAACACTTTTATTAGTGATTTAAAAATATTTTAGCTATCACCAGGTCCACAGAAAGTCCACTGTGAGTTATAGTATATTAAAACATTATATTGTAAAAAATGTGTAAATCTAAACAGATGTATCCTCATCAGTCTTTCCTAAAAAATTAAGTTGAAAGTAGCAACATGAGAATATTTATTGATGTGCAGAACAGTACGTTTATATAGTGCTTACCATAATAAACAATACCCTTCTGAACACGTAACTTTATCAGAAAAACCACAAAGAAAAACAAAATTCAATTCACATCCATTCATTGTCACTTGGAAGAAATCGCTTTAGAGACTTGATACGATTGCCAAATCGTCACTTTAATGTCAAACAAATGTCATATAAATTTGGGTCATCCCCAAAAAAGTCAAAGGGAAGTAGGTCCCAAAAATTGAGGCCTCAAAAGAATGTCCAATTTGTTACACATTATGCAGATAAAAATAGGATGTTTTGTTTGTGTCCAGTAGCCATTGAAAAGAGCTACGACAAGTTCAGATTACAACTCATTTATTTCTGAGGGGATATTTTTTCCCAGGTACAAGGGAAGCAGTATCTTTGACATTTTCTACAACCCTCTCCTTGATCTCCGTGAACTCACACAGCTCACCACATTTCTCCTTTCTGATGCATGCTGGTAAAATCATCCAAATCATTTAAGCTCATCCTAGGACCACATTAAAAAAAAAAAAAAGAAAGAATGTCTACAGGCTATCGTTTCCTGAGCTACAGAATTCCTCCAATCTCTTTTCCTTTGCCTTCATCGTCAGTTTCACTTTCAACTTTTCAGTTTCATCAGTCCAAACACACTTCAGCTCCATTGTCAACCTGGTTCACTCAATTGACAACTATGTTTTGGACCTAACACTCTCAGCTGACTGTGGCATGCCTCTAAGGTTACAAACTCAATGCCTATCTGTATCCTTTATGTGACACAACCTTACATATGAGGTAAAACAGGGGCAACGGGAATGATCAGTCTGGCCCAAGCTACGGTTGCCCCATGTCTAACCAGAGAAGGAAACCAAACAAGAAACACCAAATCCAGACTCTACTCTTAGAAGGTCTGCCCATTTTCCTGCTTATCATTTGAAATTGCCTGTTTTTCAAGATGATGGCTAGTCCTTTGGTGACAATGTTTTATTTCAACTGCAGCAACAACAAATCCAAACCAAACTATAACAGTTAAGCATGGGTAGGGGTAGCATGGTTTTCATGCACCTTCAAATTTTATATTTAGTTGTGAAATTAATGAACCTAGTTTCTATAACATTATCGATTCTTTAAAATCTTGATTTTATAAAAATGCCACAAGAGAATATATATATACACTCCGAGGAACAATATAGAGTATTTTAAATTAACTTACTTTATTTTATTTTAGTTATTTTTGAGAGAGTGTGAGCAGGGGAAGGACAGAGAGGGAAACAGAGGGTCTGAAGCAGGCTCCACACTGTCAGCAGAGAGATCGATGTGGGGCTCGAACCCACAAACCTTGTGAACCCTTGAGATCATGAAATGAACTAAACTCGGATGCTCCACTGACCTAGCCACCCAGGCGCCCCATAAATTAACATATTTCAAACAAATGCGTTTGCCTTTCTCTACGTGCTTTCAGTGTTGGCCATATTCATTAACTGAACTATTCATTTTAAAAAAATATGAACTGCATGTCTTGTGCACTAGATATTGTGGATATAAGAATAAAGAAGGGAGACAAAATCCCCACTCTCTGGAGTTACCATCATAGAGGGATGAGGAACAGGAAGGAGGCAGACAACAAAAAATGAAAGAATAAAAATATTTTTCAAATAACAAAAAAAACCTTAAAAAATAAAAGACAATGTTTTAAACAACATGATGTAAGTGCATCTAATGTAGATTACATATTTAAAGAAAGCCTCTCGGGGTGCCTGGGAGGCTCAGTCGGTTGAGTGTCCGACTTCGGCTCAGGTCATGATCTCACGGTCTGTGGGTTCGAGCCCCGCGTCAGGCTCTGTGCTGACAGCTCAGAGCCTGGAGCCTGCTTCCGATCCTGGGTCTCCCTCTCTCTCTGCTCCTCCCCCACTCTCACTTTGTCTCACTCTGTCTCTCAAAAATAAGTAAATGTAAAAAAAATTGTTTTTAAATAATAAAAATAAAGAAAGCCTCTCTCAGGCAGACGGACTTCATGGCTAAGTGCCTGGTGCAGTCACATAGGGGCCCAAACTCAGAAGACCTCTGCACTTGGTTTAATGCTTTTCCCTGTCACTGTTCATAATTTCTTAACTGTATCTTTGAATGAGGATTTCGTAAGTGAAGTCCAATAGGACATTGCAACATGCACACAGACGAGCTGTGTGTCCAACGAGGGCACATCTCTCTCTGTAGCCCCGATCTCATGTAATTCTCATAACAGCTCATGAGCAAATAATTCTGGGGGACCCACAGTGTGTGGGAGTTCAGCATGGCTCAAAGCAAGCGCAGGTGGCCCTTGAACACTGCTGAGGTTAAGGGCACCAACCCTCAAGCAGTTGAAAATCTGTGTATGACTTTTTACTCCCCGGAAGCTAAACTACTAACCACCTACTGTTGAATGGAAACCTTACTGATAACAGAAACAGTTGATTAACACATATTTTGCATACTGTCTGTATTATATACTGTATCTCTACAGTAAAGTAAGCTAGAACGAAGAAAACATTGAAAGTCTCCAAAAGAAGAGAAAATACATTGTCAGTAGTGTATGCATATCGATCGAATAAAAACCACACGTAAGTGGACCCACAATTCAAACCTCTGTTGTTCAAAGGTCAGCTCTACCAGGCAAGCATAGCATATCTAGGACGAGGTAAACAGGGCAGAAGACAGTCCCATTTCACTGCAGAACGAATGTAATGCTGTTCTACTAAATACAAACAACCCTGGAATCCTGTAGAGCCTTTCTTACTTTCCTGCATGAGCCAACCAGTAGCACTGAAAATGAGGATATAGAAAGAAAGGAAAAGATCTCCTTTCAATCTTTCTTTACTCATTCGTAAGCCAAGGTACTGTTTGCAGAATGTGCACACATCCAGAAGTCAAATAAAAAACTGCTCAGTTAGTTTTCTGCAGCATTTTGTTGTTGTGGTGACAACAAAACGCATCCTCATATATGAGCTACAAAATATAATTACGCGATTTTGGAGATTCTGCATCTGGGTTAAATACTCATATTGGCACTCAAAACTGGTATTGTACGATATAAAGATAAATGTTAAAATTTATGCTAATAATTTGAGTCGTGATTTCTTAACTTAGAATATTAAATAGAAATTGCTTTTAAAAATTCAAATTAAGAGAAAGACTACGGAAGAAAAGGAGAAAGCTTTGTAGTTTAGTGTTTTCAATTATACTCTTTTCTTGCCTTTTGAACAGAGGTCCACATTTCCATTTTTGCACTGGCCTCAAAAATGTGTAGCTCTGATACAAGACTGTGTGACACTGGGAGATCTTCATGACAAAAAATTTCGGCAGTGACAAAAAGGGAGGAATCCCATTGTATGTATAAGGAAACATGGCTGCAAGTGACTGGGGATGGGATTAAACTACCTGTGTCCAAGAGACAGAAAGAAGACCAAAGAAAGTAGTCCAAAACTAGACCAAAGCAGTGGGCTGAGGGCAGATCATGTGGGCCTTAAAAGATTTCCTCCTTTCTGTATTGAGCAGCTATTAAAAGTTTAGCATAGGGGAGTTGCAGTATATGCATGGATCACAAAAATGATATGGAGACAACGAAATGGAGAACTATTGCCAAAGGATCCCCTCCTGTTACCAACATTCAGATATGATAGGTAAAATGTAACACCCACTACCACCGTTTAAAGACACTGACAGCCCAAGGTCTCGAAACACTTTTTCTTCATATAGACAAGGACGATCCTACTCAGTGTCACAGGCAAGTGGAGAAGAAGCCTGGAGTTATTCAAAGAAACCAAGATGTCCTGCAGAGACAGCAAGATTCACCAAAACTTACTTAGTAAGATGATGACAGATTTGAACACCATATACAAACTTGCTGTAAGATCTAAATCGGACTTGAGGCTGAAAAGTGAATGCATATTCATTTTAAATGAAAATGCATAAATACCTTTCGAATGACCCTGACAAAAACCAATGAATTAATGGCCTATAGGAAATATAACCTGACAGATACAAATAGACAACAAATATATCCCACAGGTTTTAAAGTATGAAGCACAATTATACTAATTCAGGAATCACATGAAAACATGGAAAGGACTAAATATTTAGAATTCAATGACAATGAAGCACTTTGAAGCAATTTACCAAAATTTGAAATATATCTAAAGTGGGATTAGAGACAAGTTTATGAAGTTGGACGTAATAAGAAAGACCAGACATTTAGAAGAAAAATAAAAGGATAATGAAAGAGAAAAAAAAAAACAAAAAACAATGAACGTAAAATGAAGAAAAGTTACATGGAAAATAAGGACATTACACAAGATTAGCAAAACCAAAATGTTTTTTAAAGCCAATAAAATGGATAAAACTCTAGCAAGAATTATCAAGAGGAGAGGATGCTAATAAAACTTTTAATAATGGAAAGAGGGGCATAACTAAAGAAAGAGATAAATAAACCATAAAGGAACACTCAGAAGAACTCTGTGTCAATAAATCTGAAAACTGTGATATGAGAACAATTTTAGAAACATTTTCACAGATTTTATCAAATCTTCAGAAGACCAATAACTCTTTTGTTGTAGAAACACATCCAGAGAATATGTTTTTATAAGACTAGTTTTTCTTTACAGCAAGAGTTTATTAATGAATGTTATAAACACAGAAATATTTGCATGAAATAGAGGCAAAAAATTTCTAAGTACTACATTAACAACTGATTACAACAAAATATTTTGAGTGCAGCAAAGTCACGAAGCGTCCATATTGGAAATGCAAGGATGAATTATCATTGGAGACTCTTTTACTGTAATCTAACAGGTTGAAGTAGTAAGTCAGAAAAAAAATATTATCTCAAAATACGTAGTAAAGCATTTATTTAAATTCAAATTATTTAAATTCAACACCCATTCATATATATATATATATATATATATATATACACACACACACACACATATATATACGTATATATATATATACGTATATATATATATATATATATATATATATATATATATATATATATGAAATCAAACTAGGAACTGAGTGCATTTTTATTAATTTAATGATGCCTTTCCACTAAAATTCTATAAAACATCATTCAAATGGTAAAATACTACCAGTACTATCATTAAATCAACCTCCTCTATCATCTCTTTCCATTCAACATTGTGCTGAAGTGTCCAGTCAACTTTGTAAGACGGGACAAAGAAATACAGGTATACAAAGTAGAAAGAAGACATTTTAAAATACAGTAAAACCTTAGTTTGTGGGCATAATTCATTCCGGAAACGTGCTTGTCAGCCATAGCACTCACATGTCAAAGAGAATTTCAAGAACCATTGTCTCAGTTGTGATCATGTGATGTTCAGTGTCACATACGACACGTATTGCAAGACATCGCTCACGTTTCAAGTTACGATTTATTAGAAATGTCTGCTCGTCTTGAGAGAGTAAGTTACTCACAATCCAAGGTTTTACTGTATCTTTCTTCAGTGATAATAAGAATTCTTGTAGAATTAATAAGATAATCTATAATAAGCTAGTCAATAAGAAATAAGCAATCTGGATAATGATCACTTTCAAAAAAATCAATGGCATTCCCACAGAACAGCATTACTAAATTAGAAAATATTATTTTACTGGGGCACCTGGGTGGGTCAGTGAGTTAAGATCCTGATTCAAGTTCCTGACTCTTGATTGTGGCTCAGGTCATTTCAAGGTTCATGGGATTGAGCCATGCATTGGGCTCTGTGCTGATAACACAGAGCGTGCTTGGCATACTCTGTCTCTCTGTCCCTGCCCTCCCTCCCTCCCTCCCTCTCTCTCTCTCCCTCCCTCCCTCTCTCTCTCTCCCTCCTTCCCTCTCTCTGTCTCTCCCTCTCTTTCTCTTTCAAAATAAACAAACATTTTAAAAAAGGTAAATAAAATGTTATCTTACTAATCCTAGTCAAAATTAACCAAACCTATAAAGTAATAGGTAATAAATCTAAAAACAAAAAAACAGTGCAGTGGTTATATAAAAAATACTTTATAAAATTTTACGAAGAGACATTAAAGGAGATCTAAATCAATAGGGAAATAAACTATGTTCATGAATGAAAATGAAAGAGTAAAATGTCCATTTCCTATGAATTAATCTAGAAAATGAATATGATTTATATCCCAATGTAGATTTTTTTCTTATGTTTAGAAAACTTTTTAAAATTTATTATGAAGAATAAGATAGGAAAATAATTGACTTTGTGTAAGAAAAAAAGACAAATAGTAGCTTTTTTCAAGGGAGACCAGTGGCAGGCAGTCTAAGTCTGATACACCTGCTAAGGAAAGTCATTAAGGAGTTGGTTTCTCCTACCTTCCTGCTCCATTACCCTTATTGTGTAGCTTTTATAATCAATTTAAAGAATGGCTTCTATAACTCCAGGCATAGTGTTTCCATTATATAAAAGAAGAAGGGAGAAAGGAAAAATAAGACAAAAAAGAAAAATGTAAAATGTTAAGACAGAAGAAAAGAAATTCTTCAATCCTATATTTCATCCACAACTCTGACAAAAGCCACCCTAAAAGCAAGAAATTCTGAGAAGATAACTCTTTCATGTTTCCAATTTTCTGCAATCAATTCAACAGAATGTAAGTCTCATGAGGGAAGGCATGTCAGTCTGTTCTCTTTATAGATGAGTTCCAATTCCCTAGAAAAGCACCAAAAATACAATAGGTGATCAATAAATGATGTATTCAAGGACAAATGGTGATTTTGAATGGATACGTGTAGTCAGTTCATGGTGTCTACCTAACAGAGCAAGAGCCAAGAACAGTCTAGAAAAAGGTCAGTAAAAGTGTAAGATGACTGAGATTTCTTAATCCTTCAAGATTTCAAGATTCACAATAAAGTTACAGCAATTGAAAGAGTGTGGTAATGTGTCTGACTGGTCAATGGACAAAACAGAGAACTTAAAACAGACCCATACAGAGGCACCTTGTTGGCTCAGTTGGTTAAGCATTCAAATTTGTCTCAGGTCATGATCTCACCGTTTGTGAGTTCGAGTCTAATGTTGGGTTCTGTGCGAACAGCTTGGAGCCTGGAGCCTGCTTTGGATTCTGTGTCTCCCTCTCTTTCTGCCACTCCCCCCACTTGCATTCTCTCTCTCTCTCTCTCTCTCAAAAATAAAAAAAAAAAACATTAAAAAAATAGACCCACACAAATATGAAAATTGGTATATGGCATCTAGCACTACACATCAACTAAATGGTATGTAGCCATTTAAGGGAAAAAGTAAAAAAAAAAAAAAAAATACCTCAAACTATATGTTAAAAGGAAATCCAAATGTATTATGACTATCAACAGTAAAATTAAAATTTTAATCTTGTAAAAGGCAATCTAGAAAAACATTTGCTACCTTGAAACAATAAAAAATATTGAATAAGATGAATTAAACAGCATAAAGGATAATATTGATAAATTCAATTACATTTAAATTAAATTTTCCTATTTCAGAAAAACACACAACTAAAAGACAAGCCACAAAGAAGAAGAAAATATGTACCTTTGATAAAACTGACAAAGTAATGCCGTGTGGTGTTGATGTACATATATGTATATTATTAGTACATAACAAAATTATTAGGAAAAGTACATATGAAGATCAAACTATAGTTATCTTGGAGGGAATAAGGATAGAAAGAACAACGACAATAACAACAAATAGAAAATTATAACTTCTATATTACGACATTTTTAGAAAAATAAACATATGAGGTAATTATAATAAAATGTTAATATCTGTTAATTCTGGGCCATAGGTACAGGGATTTTGTTATGTGATTTTATGTACCTTTCTATTTGTCAACATATTTCATATAAGTTAATTCCAGTTACTTAACAAAACTGTCCCATCCACTTGGCTGTTACTGAATCATAGGTAGGGAAAGGGGGATGATGGGAATTTGGTTTGGGTTAGCATGAGGAGGGATGAATCCAGGATACATTTGGACTTTAGATGGACTAATTTGCTTATAATCAGAAGGAAGTGTGGCCAGAGAGATCTGAGAAATACAATATTATCCCCAAGTTTTGGCTTGAGGGACTGATCAAAAGGTAATGCCACTTCACAGATGGGAAAAACTGTAGATGTGAATCTCAGGAAGACACGTGAACTGAGGGGTCCTTTATAAAGTTATGTTTGACATATCTATTAGACAATCCCTGTTGAAACAGAATTAATATAGAGTTAGGGGTTTAAGAGAGAGGTCTAGGTGAAAGATACACACTTCGCAATTATCCGCATTGAGCTGATTCCACTCAAAAGTCTGATAACCTGGGGAGAAAGCATAGATGAGAAGAAACCAAGGGGCCCAAACTCAAGTAGATGTCTATATTTAGATGCTACAAAGAGGGGGGAAATTAGGAACTGGAAGAGGAGGAGGGGTACGGGGAGAAGGAAGGAAATAAAATATGGAGAGCCACAGAAGATGACATCAATAAAGGCCAGGATGTCAAATTTGAGAGAATAATACACTCTTTCTAAACACTGGCAGGTGGTGTTCAGTGGGAGAGAAGTAACTAAATGGATTCTGAGACACAGGGAGTTACCTTCACCTTAACTAGAGGGAGGGTGGTCATAATGGAAGACATCTTAAAATGCTGTGCTATGTTTTTATGCAGATAGGAATAAACATTTGGAGGACAAAATTAAATATTCTGGAGAGAGATGATAACTGGTAGGTGAATTGACTAAACAAAACAAGGGCAGGTATGATTCTCAACCGAAAGGACATTGCTCCTTGAGTTCACTGTGAGAGAAATGAAGATAGTATGAATATAAATGTAGGTAGTTGGCAGAGATCTATAAATATAAGGTGAATATACAGAAATTCCTGTGATGTGGAAATAACATAGTTTTTATCATAATTTCTAATTACTTTGCCATTGTATATAATTGGATTGCACATATAGGGACGCAGGACCAGAGGACAAGATTTTAGCATTATCTCTTACAATGGAAGTGGATAGCAAAGCCTTGTTCTATTACATGTTTTTAATTTATTTAGTTGTATTTTATTGAATCCAACGTCCTGTATTCTTTCCACCATCAAATATTCTAATAAACCTCTGTTGCTAAAGTTTGTCAATTTCATGCACTGCCCCTATCAGCTGTCTCAGATCCAATGTCAAATAACATCACCATAGTGCCTTCAACATCATTTTGTGCTAAGTGCTCCCTGGGCCCAGTGCCAACGCAAAGACTCGAGCCTCGGGGAATATTCCATGTTCAAAGTACGCCATGCTCTTACCCCTTACTCAATTTCACTCCACTCTCACTCAGTGGAAAATAAACAAACACTATGTTATATGTAATGAACTCTATGTGGAAAGAATTTTTACATCTCTTAAAACAATGTATCATTTAGGTAGCAAACAGCTACAATTAGGAAAGCAACCGGGATATATGTCCAACTCTCCCTACTGCTCCAACTAATGAGATTTATGTTTGAAAAGATACTAATCTTTCTTCTAATAATTTTAAAGTGGTATTATTTTAGGCCCAGAGACAAGAATTGTAGCTTCATTTACTGACTTAGAATTGCAGAATGTTAGTCGCTGGCGGGTATTTAAAGACTGAACCCAACTCCCTCTTTTTTCAAATGAGGAAAATTCAGAAATTTGAGGAAGTTAAGTGATGTGCCTGCGTGACTCCAAGAGCTGAGGTACAAATCCTATTTTCTTATTTAGGCAAGCATGTATCCCTGCTCACTTTTATTAGGTCATTATGACATGGACTCCAGATTGTAAATATATTTGCTATTTATCACCTGCTGCTGAGTTCATAAATTGTCTGCACTAATATCAATTGATTTATGCTCATGTTTCCCAACCATTTCTGATGCGAGCATACTTCTGCAGAGTACATAGTTTCCGAAAGTGGGAATCAGCCTCCCCCGCCCAATGTCATCCTTTATTCTGCTGAGGATCACTGCTTTCTCTTTGACAAAATGATTTTAAGGAATTTTACTTTCTGATTTTACTGCAGAAATTTTCCTAATACTAAGCATCCTTTTTTCAAATTACATGTCTTCAATTTACTCTGCTTATTACACATAACTTCCCCCTCCCCAACAGACACACACAGACACCTCAGTGAATCTTATCTCTTAGATTAAAACTCCTAGAGGGTACAGGTGCCTGGGTGGCTCAATCACTTAAGCATCCAACTCTTGATTTTGGCTCAGATCATAAGTTCACAGTTCACGAGATCGAGCCCCACGTTGGGCACTGCTCTCCGAGCACAGAGCCTGCATGGGACTCTCTCTCTCTCTGCCCCCCTTCTCTCTGTCCCTCCCCTACACATGTTTGCACACACGCTCAAAAAAAAAATTAACTTAAGTTTTTAAACAGACGTTTAATTAAGAAAGTTACAGATTACTCAATATTATTCTCAACAGTTTTTTGGGGGGGGACTTCAGAAAGTAAAGGGGACTTCAGAAAGGGTTAAAGTTGGATAAATGAATCTTCCAGAACATCTACTCAATGATACAAATATTATACCTTCTCAATATTGCACTTAAAGCTTCCTATCTTTAATTGTTCATTTGTCAGTTTAACAGTTACACACACCATTTCCAATGTATCACTCCAAACTGAAAGTAAATACCTCAGTGGGAGTGTGAGAAAAATAAAATTCCTTAAAAAGAAACTGGGAATAATCTGTAAAGTTTTTAAAATTCATAATTAAATAGGCTGAGTAATTATATTAACAGGCTACAGACGAAATAAAAATTGATATAAGCAGAACATTGAAAGGAGTTTTGAATTTTAATTTGATTCTTTAAAAGATATTTTCGTCCTTTATTACCAGTCTCTAGTTGACAACTTTAATGTCTATTTTACCTGCCACACTAGCACTTCTAGAGGAGATCCCTCCTTGAACTCCTTAGAATGAATTGTCCCTGTTTTAGCATTCTGTTTTTACTAAATGTTGGCATTTTAAAAAGCATATATTTACTCTCTATGCACAAAGCAGTCGTTTTAGCTTAGAAGACATGCCCTAGGGACAGGACTATCACCCTACCCACCTTTGCATCATGTGCATATTTTAACTGAATATTTATATACAAATTTATGTCTTACACAGTGTTTTCAATCTCCTTCTCTGAACTTATACTTGGAGTATGAAATTCCGTATTAAGTATTTCCTCTATCAGAAAGCCTTTTCTGTACCGTATGTCCACACACTGAGCTTTCTTGACTCAACACCTTCATTAAATATTAATAATGGATACTAAACGACACTTGTTTGTTTCTATATCAGTATGGCCCAATTGAACCTTCTGCAGCGATGGCAATCTTCTCTACCTGTGTCATTCAACATCATAGCTGTCAGTTCCATGTGACGACCGAACAGTTGGAAAGTAGCCAGGGTGCTGAGAAACTTAGATTTTAGTTTCATTGGCTTTTAATTCTGATTTTAACAATCACATACAGCCTATAGCTACCATATTGAAGAAGATAGATGAAAAGCACAAATTCTTGATATTGGAAGGTTTTTTTTTTTTATTATTTTATTTTATTTTTTTTTAAAGTTTATTTATTTTTGAGACAGAGAGAGACAGAGCATGAACGGGGGAGGGTAAGAGACAGAAGGAGACACAGAATGTGAAACAGGCTCCAGGCTCTGAGCCATCAGCACAGAGCCCAACGCAGAGCTCGAACTCATGGACCGCGAGATCGTGACCTGAGCCAAAGTCAGACGCATAACCGACTGAGCCACCCAGGCGCCCCGATATTGGGAGGTTTTAATAGGTGTCTGGAGAAAATGGAGCTTCCATGATCAGATATAGACAGACAGATATAAAAAAAATAAAAATATTTCTTAATTTGTGTAATAACTCCTTTTTAAAAGATTTGTTGTTCACCTTAAAAGTTTGGAAGAGCCATCTAGTAAAATTATACACACACACACACACACAGAAATGATATGAACGTGTGTGTGTGTGTGTGTTTATTTTATTTCATGTTTGAAAATATAACTTAAGTACAAAAACTTCTAACCTATAATCTATACAATCAATCTCTTGATAACTTTTATGTGTTTTGTTTTGTTTTTGTTTTTTTAGGATGCCATTTTTATTTTCTTATTTGATTTCCACTTTCTGTTTAGAAAGACCGCATTCTGGTCTAAGTGATAATGTATAAACTCTTAGTATGTCTTAGAGGCTACTAAAAAAAAAAAAAAAAGAATAAAATAGGAAGGCAAGCCATCAGTCTCTGTTCCATTAAGACAGTTTATTCATTTATGCTGCCTACTCTCAACATTTCTCATGATTTCTCATTTTGAATCATGTCTGCACTATTTTGTTTCTTCCATTTAACTAAAGTTTGCTCACTCCACCCGGAAAAATAGGATCTTCTTTACAAGAATGAGTCTCTCCTTTCCTTAACATCTCATAGCACTTACTGTCCTGACAGACTATTCTAGATACTGGGAACTTGTCCAGTGTTTCCTTCTTTTTTTTTTTTTTTTTAATTTTTTTTTTAACGTTTATTTATTTTTGAGACAGAGAGAGACAGAGCATGAATGGGGGAGGGTCAGAGAGAGGGAGACACAGAATCCGTAACAGGCTCCAGGCTCTGAGCCATCAGCACAAAGCCCGACGCAGGGCTCGAACTCACGGACCGCGAGATCATGACCTGAGCCAAAGTCAGCCGCTTAACCGACTGAGCCACCCAGGCACCCCTAGTGTTTCCTTCTAACACCGCTCCTAGTGTTATGTCAGACTGCCCCTTAGTCACTGTCTGTTGGTGTACCTTCCATTACTGCTGGCCTGCCCTTACTAGTCTGTGATGGCCTTGAGTGAAGGGACCATAACTTATATTTCACGTTGTCCCCAATATGCATATCCACACACAGGATGTGTGCAGTACGTATCTTTGATTTTATACAATAGTCCTACTTCTCAAAGACCTCAAGGAACACTCTCCAATAATGGCCCATCCTTAAATATTTAGATTTCTTTGTAACTCCTCTAAATGCTTTGTGTCACAAGGTTACATCTATTTTTTTCCCTTAGAAAAATTAGGTGGACTTGAGTATTATGAAGGTAATTCTTCATGATCCATTCTTAAAAATCAATTCTAATATTTTTTCTTATTATTACGGAAGTAATCTTCTCCCTTCTCTTCTTTCAGCTAAAAAATCCCAATTCCTGCCTAGTCCAGTCTTTATCTCGCTGTCTAAACCTTTATCCATATCATGAGTATGGCTTTGACCCACATCTAAGGAAATCTTAACAGAAAAAAATAATCTGTAAGAAACAAGGGAGGGATAAATCGGGAAGGGGATATTACTATCCTCAACATGGGACACCACAAATTGTAAGGTTAATCACACTGCTGCCTATCTTAAAAATAAGAAGAAAAGCAACTGAAGCTCAACATCTTTCTTTACAGCAAGAATGAAGAAATAAAAGATTATGTCAGTCTTACGGGGTTTTAGATTTTTAAGTTCTGTGGACTGACTTACGATTCCATACTTAAACCAAAGATCTCTTTGACACATGGGGCAGAAAAAACTGTGAGATCATGACATGAGCCAAAGTCGGACACTTAACCAACTGAGCCATCCAGGCATTCTGAGACTCATTTACAGTCTTAGTAATTATTGAGAACCCCAATAATTTGTCTATTTCTTTTCTTTTTTTAAGTTTATTTATTTATTTTGAGAGATGGGTGGGGAGGGGCACAGACAGAGAGAGAGACAAAATCCCAAGCAGGCTCCATGCTGTCAATGCAGAGCCTGATGCAGGGCTCAATCTCATGAACCGTGAGCTCATCACCTGGTATCTTGAGGCCATAACAAGAGTCGGACACTTAACCATCCGAGCCACTCAGGTGCCCCAACCAAGAATTTTTCTTTATGTGCTTATTATTCTTAAACATAAAGAAAATTCCTTTCTTTTTTTAGAATAAAACACCAAGTTCTAAATTAATATTTTTGATGAAATTTTAAAATTTAAAAAAAGCTTTTGAAAACCAAAACATCAAAGAGTACTCGTTTTTGTTTCCAAGTATTTGTAAGGGAAACTTCTGAGTTTCAAATATAAAGTTTTATTAGATAGTTATTGTCAAACTATGATCTATGGCCAAATCCAGCCTGCTGCCTATTTTTGGAATGCCAGTGAACCAAGAATGTTTTTGACATTTTTAAATGGTTGAAAAATAAAGCATAAAAAGTAGAATAATATTTTAGGACACATAAAAATTACATAACACTAGGGGCGCCTGGATGGCGCAGTCGGTTGAGCGTCCGACTTCAGCCAGGTCACGATCTCGCGGTCCGTGAGTTCGAGCCCCGCGTCAGGCTCTGGGCTGATGGCTCGGAACCTGGAGCCTGTTTCTGATTCTGTGTCTCCCTCTCTCTCTGCCCCTCCCCCGTTCATGCTCTGTCTCTCTCTGTCCCAAAAATAAATAAAAAACGTTGAAAAAAAAAAAAATTTAAAAAAAAAAAAATTACATAACACTAAAATTTCAATGTCCACAGAGTTTAATTTGAACACGTACTGTCTATGGCTGCTTTCTGGCACCAGTGCAGAGTTAAATAGTTGGTGATGAACTTCATGTCCCACAGAGCCAAAAATATTTACCATCTGGCCATTTGCAGAAAGTCTGCCAAGTTTGGTATTCGGAGAAAGTAATGTTACAGCTAGTAAGAGTAAGGGAGGGGTACTGGGGACAAATGGAATTAATCTCTGAAAAAAATCATATACTTATACCTAGTACTTAAGAACATTCTAAAAATACAAGAATACACAAACACATTTCATTATGAGAGTCATATTATCATCATGTATCACAATTCCTCTGGAACACCCCGCCACCCCTGTATACTCATAAGAAAAGTAAGAGTAGAAAAAGTAAATAACATCTTTATTATGAAGGTAGTTTTAAATTCATAGATCCTCAAAAGGGTCTTACGGATCCTTAGGGCTTCTAGTTGAAATGTGGACAAGCACCATTCCACAGTGTGTGTGTGTGTGTGTGTGTGTGTGTGTGTGTGTGTGTGTAGTCAAGAAATATCTTGCCTAAAATATTCAGAATAATAAAAAAGATGGCCTCCTAACACAGGATAAAGTGAGAAACATGATCTTTATACTCCATGTTTTTTATCTTTCCTACAAATATTATGAGTTTATACTCATTTCCAATTTAGGTCCAAAGATGTAGAGTAAGAGTAACCTTTATGTTTTTGGGGGGTTACATTTTTTTTTCAGATAGCAAGCTTATTATTATAATGTCTTTAATTTAATAATAATATTCTAGTATTTCTATAATATTTTTACCATACTTAAAAAAGTGAAGACAATGAACACAAAATCTCTTAATGTGCATATTAGTTTGTGTGTGTGCATGCATGTACACACATGCACACACGCACACATGCAAGTGTACCTATATTATATATAATATGCACATAAGTTTATATACATTATTACTAATGATAAGTTGAATTATGTAAATGTCTGTAACCATTTAGAATTCATTCACTCTTGGGTAACTCTGAGTCAGAGCTTTATATTTAAGTTGATAAGAAGGCAATTTGAAACACAGGTCTTTAATTCTGAACTAAAGATGTAGCCAGGAAACATTGTAAGACTTCTGCTTTGGCAACGATAAGAGGAACAGAAACAAACTGTGGATCCTTGGATCAAAACTGCAAGAGTAAAGAGGCCCAAGGATCCAGGCAACAAGTAATGATCTACAGTCAGAGAAGTGTCTCAGGAATATACAAAAATCTGTAAAAGAAATAGCTCACTGAAACTATGATTGTACATCAAAGTTAAATTTAAAGTTGCCCTTCTGGTTGGAATATCCAAGAAATAATCTCATCTCACACCCTAGGCACTGGGATACATCAAACCAGTTCACTAACATTTCCTGGAACAACACATTTTCCCCCAGCCTGTTCCATTCCAGGTTGCCCTACACATCATAGTACCACTGTGTGCTCCACCCCCTTCGTCCCACACGAGATGATGCTTCCTCACTAGATCTACTCATCAATGTACTTCTACTCTCACTCATCAACCCACAGAGGAAAAAAGGAATATTGAGAATTTACTGAGGACAAGAATACAAGTCTCTATCTTTATTAATGGGATTAATTTGGAGACAACAACAACTGGTCCTCTTAGCTGTTGAGACTCAGATTCATGGTACCGTCCCTGACAAACAAATCCTTTTCCTAATTTACATACACCTTAGATAGGGCTTAAAAATATGTACAGAGTAGCAAAATATAATATAAAATCATGTTATTAAAATATTGCTACTATAAAAGTTTGTATTTATGCTATATCTAATAAAAATATGTCTATTTTGAATTGATGGCTTATTCAAGATTTAATTTCTATCCTAATGTATGAAAGTAATTAATATCACTTTCCTTCATAGATTTACGTGCTAACAGTAGGTCAGATCATTTCAAAAATATTACACAGTATTTGTCATCCTATTCTGCAGCAACCCATCCATTTTTACAAGGCTACATATACTACACAGTACTTTTAAAGCAATGGTAACTTTGAAAACCTAATCTTTTAAGTATACATAAATTCAGATCATCTTTTTTGGCTACTAAAAAAGAACAAAATGAAAATTACATTTCCTCTTCACTTAATATGTAATGTGTTCCTGATCTCCTGGCGCCTGAGGGTCTGTCAAATTGGAAGCCATTATATAAAATCTATGAAGAGAAAACATTTCTAAAACTAAGGATATATGTAACTAACGAATGCTAACAACGGGACGTGGTTCAACATTTGAAATGATTTTCTTCGATTAGATAGATTATCTTCTTTTGCCTTTTCTGTTTAAATCATATAAATGAAACTTTTGCTTAAAATGGATTTAAGGCACACATGCAGCAAAATCTAAAAGACAGATACGTTCAATACTGCAAATCGCTCTGTGATTGTTACATATACCCATTCTGCCTCATTAAAGCTTTGTAACTACTCCTAAGTTTTTGGAGCAGGATTCTGAGGCCCTGATCCACACCACATGGTGGAAAACTCTTCATAAAAATCAGCTGACAGAGGCTGAGTCTTGAGTTTTTACCAGATTCTGATGCCTTGACATGTTCAGGGTCCATTATGGAAGCCACCATTCCCTCGTAACGGAAAACCAAACCTAACTATCAGCCTTAATCAAAGAAAGTATGGGGTATCATTCAGGTCACTTTTACAATATACAAATTCTCATATTTATTATCCTCTGAGTAATGTATTAACTTTTCCCCCACAAAACGGTCTGCCTAGTTTGTTGGTGCTGAGCCACTAATCAGAATTCTCAGAGATATTACGCCGCTACTTCTCCACCTTAAAGAATCACTAAGAATGTTCCTTTTGAAATAATCAAACCCTATGGCTTTATGTAACAAAATCTGAAAACCCTGAAACCCATGACAAATGGAAAAGATTTTGATATATGGAATCTGGAAAGATAGGAGACTTATGCTTTATTTAATCATCAGATGATATCAAAAATGGCAACGGGATGATGTACCACAAATAAGACCATTTCTTGAATAGATATTTAAAATGGCAGAAGAAAACTTTGAAGCATGTTGCCATAATAAATAAAAGAAATGCCTGCATGCTTTACACAAAATGGTTCTGTTTTATCAAAGTGAAACTCTGAACATCAAGCCCCAGAATTAATCAAAGTGGCTACAAAGCATTTGAACAGAAGCAGAATTCTGACAAAGATGAATTGTGCAAAGAGGTGCTGCTTCCAATTTTAGAAGGAAAAATTAAACAGTCACTCTAATGAAGAAAAAGGGTTATGTGCAGAAAACGTGGTAAGCCTCTACACTCAACTTCCTTGAAAATTCTTCCTGCTGAAGACATGTCCGTCTTAGTGGCCAATTCCACATTGCTATTGGAATTTTTATGGCACTAAAGCTAATCAGCAAATTCCACAACATTCAGTTATCGACTAAATGTTTGCGTACTCCCGAAGTTCACATGTTGGAAGTCCTAACCGTCAGTGTGGATGCATGTGGAATAAAGAAATAACTAAGGATAAATGAGGTCGTAGGGGTAGGGTCCAGATCCCACAGCACTAGTATCCAATGTTTTTCAGTTTATTTATTAATTTTGAGAAAAAAAGAGATAGTGAGAGCATGTGGGAGGGGCAGAGAGAGAGAGAGAGAGACAAAAAATGTCAAGCAGGCTCTACACTGTCAGTACACAGCCTGATGTGGGGTTGAAAGTCATGAACCTTAAGATCATGATCTGAGCAGAAATCAAGAGTCGGACGCTTAACGAGCTGAGCCACCAGGTGCCCCATATTAGCATCCTTTTAAAGAAGAGACACCGACTTATCCCTCTTTCTCCCCACTCCAACACACATATGGAGATTAAGAGAGGGAGAGAGCGAGAGAAGAGGCCAAGTGAACTTACAAGATGTCCTTCTACAACCCAAAAGGAGAGGTCTCCTGAGACACCAACTAGCTCGCACCTTGATCTTGGACTTCCACTCTCCAGAAAATGAATTTCTGTGTTTAACCATTTCCCCTCCCAACCCTACAGTGTTTTGTTTTGGCATCCAGAGCAAACTAAGTCACACACTTATCTCACACATGAGACATACGCACAAGCTCATCTCAGAGAATGGTAAACACAGACACTAATTATTACGTGGCAGTGAAAACAACAATAATCCCATAAGTGGAAGCTGAGCTGGAGACAGGATGGTAAAGAAATAACTAAGCTGCCCCAGCAACTAAGAGCCTGTAGGAGGGATCAAGGGCATTTGAGACCAGTACCAGGCATCATATCAGCAGTGAGACCACCAACGAGACTCTCTCTGCCTTCTGTTCCTGCCATTTCCCCCCCACTTCCCACTTCCCTCATCATTATCCATAAGTTGTGCTTCATAGTTCAATAGTATTTCTGCAAGTGATAAGAGCCAATGTTTATAAATACTTTCTGTGAGCCTTCTATAAATTATTAATTTTAATCAGCAATTATTAGATTAATTTATATTAAAAATATACAGGACTGGGGCGCCTGGGTGGCGCAGTCGGTTAAGCGTCCGACTTCAGCCAGGTCACGATCTCGCGGTCCGTGAGTTCGAGCCCCGCGTCAGGCTCTGGGCTGATGGCTCGGAGCCTGGAGCCTGTTTCCGATTCTGTGTCTCCCTCTCTCTCTGCCCCTCCCCCGTTCATGCTATGTCTCTCTCTGTCCCAAAAAATAAATAAAAAACGTTGAAAAAAAAAAATTAAAAAAAAAAAATATACAGGACTGGTTTTTTTCCCCCTTTTAAAATAGGTGCAATATCTGTCACCAGCTGGCCATTCCAAGAAGTTTTCACTTGCTCCTTTATTCAACATGGAGCATCTGTAGTGTTTGACGCTAGCATAGGCACTGGAGATATCCCTATGTCTAAGAAACACTCTCTTTCTGAGGGCTTCACTGTGTAGCGAAGCATTTAAAGAGATACCACAATACAATATGATGTTATGACAATAGATCACAGTGCGCACGATGAGAGAGGGGAGAATCAATTCTGGGAGAGGCCAAAAGATGTCACCAACCTTGTCTACTAGCATAAGATGACTTCACAGACGAGATGATGTTTGAGGAGGCGATAGTTGAGAAGGGTAATACCCCAAATCTCTCCACAAGGAAAAGGGGTTGGAATTGGAGGACTCTAGGGAGGGAAAAGAACGGATAGATAGATAGATGAATGAATGAGTGAATGAATGAATGAATGACAATGGCATGTTTGCCCAATGCAGAGCGTCTTGGTGTGAATAGATTTTAAGACTCATGAAGTAGAGAGGCAAAAAGTGAGATAGAAAGTGAAACTAGAACCCTTGAGAAGAACATCAAAGTACCAAGATAGGAGTTTGGATTTTCTAAGTGGAGACCATGAAGTTTATGGCCAGGAAGTAACATGCCAGATATACCTGAGACTAAGAGCTGCTACTTAAAATCCTGTATAAAAGCAGTAATAGAAGCTACATATTTATACATGAGAAACATTCACAGAAAGAATATTTAACATGGATTCAAAATTTCTGGCAGTGAAAGAGTGTTTTTATTCATTGTATCTATTTTTAGAAAAGAATGATACAGGAGATAAAATTAAAATTTTTATTTTTATTTAAAAAAATTTACAGATATCCACCCAAGGAAAGTCGGTGGACACAATTTGTGAAACATATTCACAAATGAATGATTTTCTCAAAGTTTTGTCATTATCTTAAAATTTATGAGCAACAATAAAGAAGGTTACTAGCCTATAAGTGCCTAAAAAAGTATCTCCTTATGAAAATATTCGGTTGCTGCAGAATGAAGAAGTAAAATCTGAGGAAGAATCGAGCTGCTTCTGTTTCATTTCCATACATTTCTCTACAACATACATTTCAAATAGGACCATGCTGAAGGGAGAAAAGATGCATATGGACGAATTTATGATGGTTTTAGAATGTGAGTAAATATTAGGAGTATAACTTATGCCTAGAACACTATAAAATAGGGCGGGGATGATCATCATTTTCAATTACACAGTGAATTTCTTAATCTGCTCACTTCTTTTTATGGTGACTCATTTTAGCAACCAAAAATCATTCGCAATATTATTGTTGAAAATATACCTCACAACTTTTGCATATCAGGATGTTTCACACTGTGACACGTAGTAAATATCTATTAGAGAGAGTCTTCAGCAACTCCATGCATATTTTAATAGGATGGAGAACGGTATTAAACTCATATGGTCTATAGTTAGGCAGACTGATATATTTTTATTTGTTTATTTAATGTAAATCCATGTTCCCTTAAATTCTGCTCCTTATTCACAGAATCATGAGGCATACTTACTGCATAATTGTCACTTTTGAACTTGGTTCATAGTGGGATGAGAGCAATGTCAGAACAAAAATAATCTGTGAACACCAAGAGCTTGAAAAATCAACCTTGCGTCAGAGGGTTGGAGATAGAACTCCCTTATTTCTTGGGCGGTTAACAGGGTTAATCATTTCTTTCTCCTTCTTATCCATACCTTTAGTGATAGTTGATACATTAGTTGATAGTTGATTTATTGCCTCAACAGCACTAATTTTAGTTCCAGAATAGTAATAACTATGATTCAGTGAGTTCTTGCCATTAATCAAGAACTGCACATAGAGTATATACACTTTATACATTTTTAAAACACGCCTGAAGGTAGGCATTTAGCCCCATTTTAAGTTGATCCAAATACGTGGAAAAGTAATGAAACTCAAGGTCACACAATCACAGCAAGAATTAGGACTCAAAGCCAAGCCTGATGAATGCCCAACCCATCCCCATCCTTCGATGCCTAGACAGCAATCCAAAACTCAAGGGTGGGCAACTTAATACTCATATATAGACCCGGATGTTCTTCAAGGATCTATGAACCTGAATTACGTAAGGAAGAACTTTGTGGATTCTCTGCCTTATTGCATATATAATGTGTTTGGTTTCAAAATGAACAATGAAAAAAATCAAGGAAAAAAAAACGAACTTTCTCATCCAAATGGCTAAGTTCATATTGCCTTTGCATCATGCAACACTGATGAATAGGAACCAAGCATGTGGTTCCTAAAGAGCTTGAGGGGAGGTCTAGTCCTTGTCATTCCTCTATTACCCCAAATTTTCCAATGACAAAGTTGAGGCCCAGAAAGTGGTTTGCCCAAAGTGCCCATTGAATTTTAGTGACAGAACATGAACTGAGACCTCAAAACTCCTTATTCTAGGTCTAGTGCCTCCCGTTCCTATTAGCACTTTTTATATTAAATTTCATGTGAAAGTCCTTAAATACTCAATATCCATCATTACATTGAATTTGCGGGTGCATGTTATACACACATACACATACATATATATATATATATATATATATATATATATATATATATATATGTATGTGTATGTGTGTGTATATATATACATATATATATGTATGTGTATGTGTGTATATGTACATATATGTATATATACATGTATATGTGTACATATACGTATATGTTCACATACATATGTGTATATATGTATATGTGTACATATACATGTATATATGTATATGTGTGTATATGTACACATATATGTATACACGTGTGTATGTATGTGTGTATATGTACATATATGTATATACATGTATATGCGTGTATGTATTCATGCATATGCATACCCAAATATATACATGCACACATACGTCTCACATACATACATATATTTGTAATGTGCATAGCTGTTATGTATAGGTAAGTAGAAATTTTAAAAAATAGATTATTATGTTCCCTTACCTGAAGAATTGTGTAGTGTTTTGGAGAGACAGATGTAAGACAATGAAGAAAGATACAATAGGACAATTGGTGTAACAGATTTCTGTACAAGGGAATGACAATAAAAATGTGGGAAAGATCAGTAGCACCGGTAAATGAAGGAGCTGTTCCAAGGCTACTGCAAAAAATCTAGATACGCCCATAGGAATATGTTTCAACCAGGATCTCTTCCAACCCCCATTTGACAAATCTTTTGTGACTTATTTGGCAGCTGCAGGTCTTAATTCACTCCACAACGAGTACTTTTTCGCATGTATAAGGCTTCAGCGAGAAGATTCATAAGAAAGCAAAGTGCCATTGAATCTTTATAAAACCATCCTGTACCATTCATTCATTGAGTCCTACATACACACTGAAGAACCAGCACTTCCGTCCTGCCTACCAAGGGTCTTACTTACACTGAGGAAATGAGAGCAAAGAGAACACTGTATCCGAGTTCAAGGTTTACGAATTGCCATCCAGTCAAGGAAAATTTCCACAGATTTAAGAAGCCAATGAATGAGGATGATGGGAGGAAAGACAACAATGGACATGAGAGATACTCAAGAATGAAAGGGAAAACATTAATTTTAGAAAATGTTCTTATAAAAAATATTTCAAAATAAAAGATCATTGACTAGGAATGTAGTAACATGACATGAAGGGACATTTTGAGAAAAATCAATAAAAAGGAAACTCTTCATTTTTTCTCCGCTTCAGAAATCATCTTGTATAATTCCCTCATCAAAGAAAAATAATTGCAGCCATCCGGTATGTAACATCTGGCTTTAAGGTTACCCTAAGGGGCAAAAGATAATATGCAAAAAGGTAGAGTGACAGGTTTGTGCCCTAGGATTTTGCATAGCAACATGATTTCCCCTGACGTGGAACATTTGAACAACCACAACAAAGCTAAGGTAGACAATATTCAACCAGTGTATTTAAGCACCTGGAAAGATGTAAATTAAGGTTCTAAAAAACAAAATAAAAAATATGACTTACAGTGGGAGACATTAAAAATCAGAATGTAGGAAAACATCTCCTATACATGGTTTGAAATTAACATTCTGTAGACATTAATATTAATATTTTATAGACCTCTTTACACAAGGAAAACTGTGTTCAGGAACATAATCAGGATGTCTATACCCTGATCATCATCTTCTGACCCTCATCACACCCCAGTGAACAGCATCACATTTCCTGACACATACTCATACATATGACCATCTTGAATGTCTTCAGGAAGCCTGGGCTTCTGTGTCCTGATGGCATTCCTCTTCCGATTTAAGTCCCTATTCCTAAATCTCCTCAAGTAGTGCTAAACCTACCAACCCAATGCATTTTGTGAAACACCATCCCCCTTTGCGGAACACCATGACATATTGATACATTTAATCCTGCCATAAAAACAAAACAAAACCAGAAGCAGGAAAATAGGATTTTATTACATGTAGCTAATCTAGAATCACAACCACTATAGCACACATGTCCACACACACAAAACAAGCTGTTTGAGTTTTCTGTTAATATTTGCTTGCTACTTATTCATTCATATTATCATCTGCTAGCTTTTGCTAGCAAATAAGTAGACACCAGTGCAAGCGTTTAAGAAAATTACATAGGAAAAGCAAAATAGGCTAAGGAGATTCTATCTCTTTTCTTAATTTTATTTAAAAAGAGCCGGGGCGCCTGGGTGGCTCAGTCGGTTAAGCGTCCGACTTCGGCTCAGGTCATGATCTCGCGGTCCGTGAGTTCAAGCCCCGCGTCAGGCTCTGTGCTGATGGCTCAGAGCCTGGAGCCTGTTTCAGATTCTGTGTCTCCCTCTCTCTCTGACCCTCCCCCATTCATGCTGTGTCTCTCTCTGTCTCAAAAATAAATAAACGTTAAAAAAATTAAAAAAAAAAAAGAGCCGAAGTGAAATCATTATTCTATTTTTGTCACGACTTAGTGCAAATAATGACCAAGGTGCAGAGTTTGGAATTGGAGAACCACAGCAGTAAGTACTAATGCTGGCCCATGTTTTCTGTGGCCGCTTCCCCAGAGGCACATCTAGAGTGCACACACTTTTTCTCTAACCATTTTCTTTTATGCCACATATTTAATATCTTAATAGAAAAAGAGCAAATTTTCTGAAAACTGTCTTTAACAACAGCTTCAGTTGGTTGAGAATGACCCTGAAGATCGATAATATGGTCTAAGTTTTAATTTCACATGAATTTAATTAGTGCTATAAGTTAGTATTCAGAAGCCATCATTTATCTTGAGAATGGGCCTATCCTACTCCCCAGAATCTTCCTGTTGAGCTTAAGTGCCCTCTTCAGGTCACTACCTACAATGAACTCATTAAGATTCCAAAGGGGATCCCAGAAAGTTTCCGATTATACCTTACTACATTTTAAGGAAAGATGGCAAAAACTGTTATTGTGACATTCATGGATTTGGAAATTCTCAAAAGTCTCAGAGACTACACATCGGGAATTTCAATAATCTTGTTCTCTGTACCCCATTTCTTCCCTTTTCCTATACTCATGGAGCCCAAAGCTCTCTTGTAAAATATGGGGATTGGCAGGTGCTAAGCACACAGAAAGACTTTATGAAATGTTGCCTAGTTCATTAATGGAGAACTCGGTTCTCAAAAATTCGAGTAATTTTCCAAATAATTTGCATTCTAGGTATAAATACAAGGTGCCAGAGTTATGCAATCGTGGATTCCCTGCTCTTCATTCTCATCATGAATCTTAAATTGCAATGATTTTTTCCCCCTGGTAATCAAAACAAAGCACAGCCACTACTGTATATAGCTGGCATGATCTTTATACATCACTTTGATGTTTCAGCTTTACTTTGGTAACTATTGTAAAGTATCAACAGAGATTTGCAAATGAAGGGCAATTTTCCCCAACTGTTCCTTATGAATCAAATAAAATACATTTTTCTGCCATAGCAGTGGTTGTATGGTAATAAGATGATAATGCAAATCATAAAGTACAATGCAGCAATCAAAATAAGTGGAAATAATTAGAGTCAGTTCTAGCATTTGAAAAATGGTCCATTTGGTTTCAGTGAATATGTTATGTTTCTCTGCACTTAAATTCAAATCTTCTTTACTTAGAGACTAATTTGCTAATCAGTCAAGTCACCAACGCCAGAGAACTTAGCTACAAGAGTAAAGTTCTTATCTTAAATGTAGACATATTTATTTGCTCTGGTGACTAATTAAATATTCAATATGGGTATAAAGAATGGTTTACTGAAAATAAATATTCTGGGACATAATAAGAGTAATAAGGAAGAGAGAGAGAAGAGTTAACATATATTAAATGCTCTTGGCCAACCACTATGGTAAGCACATTAAATGGTTTAGCTGATTTAGTCCTAGAACACTATTAAATATTTTCTCTTATCCCATTTTCAGATGAGGAGATGAAGACACAGAAAATTTAAAAAATTTAAATAATCGAAGAGCTAACAAATGGTAGAGCAACTCTTAACTACCATAATTACTGCCTTCCTAAAGAAACTTAGGATTTTTCTAGAGCTTTCCTTAAAATAAAAGTAGGTATATTATACTCCAAACAACAAACTGATAGGGTTTCCTTCGATGATAAATCTTAGTCCCTCGAGCACACATTTAAATTTATTTTCTCTTAGTATATTTTCTGTGCACATGCACAGCACATGGCCATGCCTATTTAAGATATTTTTACATATTTAGGTTTATATTCACTTATTCCTTTCTTCTGAATCTTGTCCAAATCTGCCGTATTTCTTTCTTATTCTGAACTCTGAGATAGAATAATTAGTAAGAATTTAATCAGAGTTGTATACAGTGGGCAATCCAGTCTGCAATATTTCTATGCCTGTGGTTTCATTAATGGGTCCTAATACCTTCTTTATGCCTTTAACTACAGTATTGACTAATGACTCCAGATCTTTACCATCTCTGACCCTCATGAACATTTTAAAAATAAGTTTGTTAGTTATCTTATTCTAACTGACTTTGGAATGTATAGTAGTATGTTACAGCCCTACAAAATCTCTCTTCCTGGATCTTACCAGATCTGGTTTCTGGAGTGGGTTCAGACACAAGCTCTTTTGATATAAGCTAGGAAATCTTGGATAAGTAGACAATTAGTAAACGTCCATTTCTTAGTTTTCTCCTCTGTAAAACGAGGTTAACACTAGTACCTACCTCCGAGTTGATGTGAAGGTTAGCCTGCATATGACACTTAAAATAGCACTTGGCACAAAACAGACATTTTGTAAGTGTTAGCTGTTGTACTACGACTGGCTACTGCTATAGCATTTTCTATCTTAAAATTGCTATTTGAAAGTCATTATTTTAAAAATGCTTACTTATTCATTTTTAGAGACAGTGCAAGCAGAGGAAGGGCAGAGAGAGAGGGAGACAGAATCACAAGCAGGCTCCGGGTTGTCAGCACGTAGCCTGAAGTAGGGCTCAATCCGACGAACAACGAGTACATGACCTGAGTAGAAATCCACGGTCAGAAGCTTAACCTACTGAGCCACCTGGGTGCCCCCTAAAAGTTATTTTAAAATTGCCTCCTTTTCAAGCCTCCCTAGCCAGTTTGGGTTGTTGTAACAAAAATATCCCAGAGCAGGGGCGCCTGGGTGGCTCAGTCGGTTGAGCGCCGACTTCGGCTCAGGTCACGATCTCGCGGTCCGTGAGTTCGAGCCTCGCATCGGGCCCCTGTGCTGACAGCTCAGAGCCCGGAGCCTGTTTCAATTCTGTGTCTCCCTCTCTCTGACCCTCCCCCATTCATGCTCTGTCTCTCTCTGTCTCAAAAATAAATAAACGTTAAAAAAAAAAATTAAAAAAAAAAAAATATCCCAGAGCAGATAGTTTATTCACAACAGAAATTTAATCCTCACAGTTGTGGAGGCTGGAAGTCCAAGATCAGAGTGCTAACATGGTCGGGTAAGGGCTCTCTTGCAGGTCACAGACTTCTCCTTGTGTCCTCTCATAACAGGTGTGGCTAGGAGAGCTCTCTTATAGGAGGGTATTAATCCCATTTATGAGGGCTGGGCTCCACCCATATGATCCAGTCAGTTCCCAAAGCCCCTCCTAATACCATTACTTTGGGCATTAGAATTTCAATGTGGGAATGTGGGGGAGACTCAAATATTCAACTTCTAGCATTCTCTAAATTCTCATCTTATCCCTTGGTCTCAAGGGACACACACACACACACACACACACACACACACACACACACACACGTGTGTGTGTGTGTGTGTGTGTGTGTATACATATATATGTGTATTATTGTCAAATTGGTTTCCATACAACACCCAGTGCTCATCCCAACAAGTGCCCTCCTCAATGCCCATCACCCACTTCCCCTCTCCCCCACCCCCCATCAACCCTCAATTTGTTCTCAGTATTCAAGAGTCTCTTAAGCTTTGCCTCCTTCCCTCTTTGTAACTTCCCCCCCTTCCCCTCCCCTGTATTCTTCTGTTAAGTTACTCAAGATCCACATATGAGTGAAGTCATATGATATTTGTCTTTCTCTAACTGACTTATTTCACTTAGCATAACACCCTCCAGTTCCATCCACATTGCTGCAAATGGCCAGATTTTGTTCTTTCTTATTGCCAAGTAGTATTTCATTGTATATATAAACCTACCCATTTTCAAAATGCCAGAGAAAACACAGGCCACTGGGATAGCACCTTTCTCACCTTCTCACTGCATTCTTCTCAGAACAAGGGCCCTTGTCTCCTCCTCTTTCTACTATCATGGAAAAATGCCCTTCTTTATTTATTTTACCTTTGCTCTTTTTTTTTTTTAATGATTTTATTTATTTTTGAGACAGAGAGAGACAGAGCACGAGCAGGGGAGGGGTAGAGAGAGAGTGAGACCCAGAATCCAAAGCAGGCTCCAGGCTCTGAGCTGTCAGCACAGAGCCTGATGCGGGGCTAAAACTCATGGACTGTGAGATCATGACCTGAGCTGAAGTCGGACTCTTAACCGACTGAGCCACCCAGGCGCCACAACCTTTGCTCTTAAACCTTATTAGGAAAGAACAGAAATAATAAATAAGCAAAAACAAAAACAAATCTATAAATTATTGATTCCTTCCTCTATATAGTCAGGTGCTTGAAATAGAGTCTGTTTCCAGTCGCTCTTCAGACACCTTGAACTGCCTTCCTGAAACTGTTCAGTGAAGAGCTCAATCATGTCTCGGTTGCTCACATTTTCATAGACATTTTCTATTCTTTATCATACTGGAACTCTTGACACAGGTAATGTGACTTGATTACATCCTTCTTTTTGTAATGCTTGATTCATGGCTTCCACAAAACCATCGCTGTCCGGTTTTTCATTTCCCATCTCTTCACTAGATTCTTTCTCCTCACCTTTGAGTATTAATACTTTCAACATTCTCTCTGCCTTATTGTTTTATCAACTGTACACATCCTCATGGATTTGATTCACCTTTAAGTTCACATTACAGACCTCCTTTCTAATCCTAACCCATACATTTAATTACACACTGAACATTTCCAGTGAGTCTCATTTAGTCAAACTCTTACTATCTTCCCAGTTCATTTTTGGCTCTTCTTCTCACTACTACAGGAGACCGAATGATACGGTGGAAGAAGCAAAGGACTGAGGGGCACCTGGGTGGCTCAGTTAGTTAAGTATCCAATTCTTGACTTCGGTTTGGGTCATCATCTCACAGGCCATAGTTTGAGCTCTGCGTTGGGCTCTGTGCTGACAGTGCAGAGCCTGCTTGGGATTCTCTCTCCCTCTCTGTCTGCCCCTCCCCTGTTCTCTCTGTCAAAATAAATAAAGAAAACTTAAAAAAAAAAAAGAGAGAGAGGCATAATATTGGGATCTAGACTCAACGGGATTCACAACGTGGCTGTCATCTGAGTTGGATGTAAGCTTGATCCAGATACTTATCCCTGAGGTCCAGTTTTCTGTGACGACTGTAATCAGACATAATGATACCAAAAGCGTAGGATTCTGGTGAGGATTCAATGAGAAAAGGCTTGGAAGGCACCTGAAGAGACCTGAAAATATTCAGAATTGAGTAAATAACCAATATTTCCTGTTCCTACCTAGAGTCGACTTTTATAAATCACTGTCTAGACTAAAGCAGTGGCTTCCCAATTGGCCTCTCTGGCTCCAATCCCCCCTCCCTTAAATCCCATCTTCACACTGTGGCTAGTCAGATTTCCAAATGCAATTTTATCACATCACTTGCTTCCATGGCATTTTCCACGAACTCCATAGCACCTAAAGGATTATGATCTTGATCCTTAGCTCCCAACCTGGGGTCTTTCTCGACTCCTCTCCCAGCATCTCATCCCACTAGACCTCCACATACCCCGGCCCACTGAATTTCTCAGTGACTCCTGAACACCATGCCTTCTCTCAGGCTACTGTTTTCTTGCACCTGCTCTTTCTTCACTTAGCTCCCCCCTGTACACCTGGCAAACTAGTCATTTTTTTCTAAGCTTCCTCTCATATGTCTTCGTCCTGACATTTCTCTTGAGATGTAGATATTCCAAGCTCCCCCTTAGATAACCTCAGTTTTCCTGCTTATTTCATTAGACTGTCACCATTCATGTACCATCTCATCCATCAATCCCAGGGTTTTATCTTATCACACCTTGTAGTCTTATCCTTGATAGAAAGTAGACACTCCCTAATCATGTGTCTAACGAAGCAGCAAAAGAAAGAAATGATCCTATTCAGCCTTGACTAGATTACAAGTTCATGATATGCTCATCCTTGTAGTCCCTGCTTCATTTAGCACTTGTAAATATCCAAAAATATGGCCCAACACTTATTGATTGATTCTTTTTATGTACCAGGTATAAATCTAAGCACCTTTTTCTCAATAACCTCAAGAGGCAGGTATCACCATAGGGAGGTAACAAATTTACCTAGGTGGAACAGTCTGCATTGGAATATAGGCAGTTAACTCCAACGCCTGGACTTTAAAGCACTATACGGTATTCTGACATGGCTCTAGAAACTATACAGTTTCTCAGAAAAGCAAATGTTTTAAAAACAAGAGTACGTATGTGTTCTGTGATGAGGGAGTATAAGGCAAGCTGGCATACCTCTAAAAGCCCCAATCCTCAGGTGGGCTCTGTGTGATATTCCTCACCAGTCCTGGCTTCACAAGAACAAAGGAAAGGACAGAAGCAAAGAGTCTCCAAAAGTTTACAAATATTGTAGCAATATTATAAGCAAAGGGCAATCTTGTCAACAGCCTAATCTCCAGAAACTCCCTACTATCTTAATGATAATGCTTTGCTAGAGGGAAAAACAATCTTAGTTTGACAATAGCTAGGCCTCCAGTAATCTGTAAATCCTCCTTAGCATATGGAAATCCTTTGAAGAAACTCCCTCTTAAGGGGCACCTGGGTGGCTCAGTTGGTTAAGCATCTGACTTTGTTTCAGGTCATGATCTCATGGTTTGTGGGTTTGAGCCCCGCATCAGGCTCTATGCTGACAGCTTACAGCCTGGAGCCTACTTCGGATTCTGTGTCTCCCTATCTCTCGGCCCCTCCCCTGCTCATGCTGTCTGTCTGTCTGTCTGTCTCTCAAAAATAACCAAACATGAAAAAGAAAGAAAGAAAGAAAGAAAGAAAGAAAGAAAGAAAGAAAGAAAGAAAGAAAACTTCCTCTTGACATTTACCTCCTCCAACTCCATAGTATATAAACAGTCACTGGTCACAACCCCAGTACAGCTATTTCTGTGCACGGGTCCTGTGCTATAATAAAATTACCTTTTTACACCAAAGACATATTCAAGAATTATTTTCTTGACCATAGGCTCTGAACCCCACCACCACTCTAAAACCCCATCATTATGATTTTGACATGACTCTAAAAAGTATTAGTTTCTTGAAAACCCTATGTTTTAGAAGATATGAGAATATATGTGTTATGATTTACCATGGAAATATTTTTGAAAGAAAAACATACTCTGAGCTTCTAAGAAATTTTTCAGTTCCAAACTAAATAATTTAGGTTAACTCCCCAACTTTAAATCCTTCCTTTTATACAGAACCTCCAAGGAATAATATAGTTAGGAATATATTAACTGCAAGATTTAAATTACACAGCGTAGTTTAACACAAAGAAATTAATTGAAAAAGTTTTAAGAAAATCATGTTCTTCTCCAATAAATGTTGCTATCTGGGGGCAAAGACTAGCTGCAGGGTCTATCAAGAATAAGGTTGTTTTTTGTTTTTTGTTTTTTTTGTTTTTTCCCTAAACTAATCTGGGATTTGCTGCAAATAAGATATCTGCCTACCATGTTACCCTTTCATTTTCTTTTAAATTCTGTATAAATATAATGAAACTTCTGATTAAATTTCTCTAGAATAATACTCTCTTATATTACCTTTAAAAAGGTTTCCCCTTTTTTCAACCTTATAGGGGAATATATTTCCTTGATGCATATTTATATAATATAACAAGACCTCATTACAGTGAACTTAATTTGTTGTCATTTATGAGTAGCATTTATGTTAAAAATCAATGATATTTCAACATAACTCTAAGTTCATTCTACTACTCTCCAAAGAGAATTTTCTGGATTAAATTTACTTCAAGAAGAAAAAAAAAAAAAAAAAAAAGACAAATGAAAAACTGTGTTCTCATTTCTGGTGAAACTAAAAAAACAAAAAACAAAAAAACAAACAAAAAAGAACAAAAGCAAAAACAAACAAACAAACAAAACCCCAAACCAAACAAACAAACAAAAAGCAAAAACAAAAACAAAAACAGAAACATGCAAGCTGATTCAAATAACAGAAGAAAAATAATTGAACTATCATTGTACAATGTCTTAAAAATATTTTCATAGGAAAGGAAATTCCATGTAATTCTAATACTAATGATAATAAATTAATATCTCCATTTATTTGTGACATTTGGAAAATATTTAATAAATTCTGGGTTTTTAACAGGACAGTTTCTCTTTTAAGCCTACTCTCTGTCCAAGATAATGATACAAAGTATGATAAGTTGTAACTTGTAAGTAGCTTAATTCAGCCAACATTGTTGAAAAAGAAACTACAATTAAAAGAAACACAATGAAAAAGAAAATTCCTCATTCTAAACCATAATTTCAAAATTTTCAAATGTTTCCATGAATTTGCTTACTACGTTCCCCAGAGAAAAACATATTTGCTGTGAACCTGCTGATAAAGAGCCTACAAACTTAATATTTTCTGAAACCGAGGGAATCGGCTTATTGAAAACAATGCTAGGGGCACCTGTGTGGTCCGTCAGGTGAGTGTCTGACTTCAGCTCAGACCATGATCTCATGGTTTAGGAGTTCAAGCCCCACATCTGGTTCTTTGATATCAGCCTGTCGGCACAGAGAACACTTGTGATCCTCTGTCCCCCTCCTTGCCCCTTCCCTGCTTGTGCTCTCCCAAACATAAATACATTGTTTTAAGTATTTAAAAAATAAGGATAAAAAATAAATAAAAAATAAAATAATGCTGCCCCCAGGATTGAGTAGGTGCCCCATGACAGCTACAACCCACCCACTGGTTGATACATCATGCCAAATGATTTTAAAGCACCGCTTCAGTAATAAAGTTATATCATGATACACAATTGAAATATTACTGAATACCTTTAATGACCCAGGAACTCTGCTAAGGGCTGAGGTAGAGAACCTCCGGAAATTACATTTTAGTGGAAGAAGAAAGTCCCTATACAGACATTCTTGTTTGAATCTAGACAAAGAAATCTAATAAAGAATGTAATTATCACTTAACTGCCTCAATTCAGATAGGTTAATGGATTTGTTGGCTATCAAAACAAAGGGCGATGTCTGATTAGAAGCAGAAATCAATCCAATACCTGCCAGTTCAGACCTTTCTCAGGATCCAGGACTTATATGCCTGGAGCTCCAAGACAGTTTGTTGCTGCCTTGCTAGTGGCCAGTTAGTGCAAGTGCAAATTATTCAGTACCTTTAAGCAAACAATTTAGTATTTATGCCATACTTTCTGTAGTAAAAGATATTCTCTTAATAACTGTAGCCATGTACCTTATACCAAGAGGAGCAATAATTTAGGTTAACCTAAGTATTTTGGCCTGAATAAATCTTTAGTCTCCCAAAGGTAAGCTGTGTGTCTTCTTACCTGAAACTTTCCCTGAGTTATTTCAAGGGCACTTGGGAATCAAGTCTACTATCTCTCAATGGGCTACACATTGGCCCTTCTGCTGTTAACTACTGAAGGAGGCCTCTGGCTGATCTCAAGTGCACTCAGGGCTATTAACGAACAGGGAAAAAGATCATCTCTGCTGGGGCTCCCTAACTTCTCCTTGCTTTCTTGGGATGAGGAACCTATTGAAGTCAATAGCTGAACACATTCTCTGTGCCAAATGACAGGCTAGGTACTGTGGGAGACTGACAGATGCGTATCCTGTTTCCAGAAATGGAAAGTCCCCCAATTTTAGTGAGCCGGTTTGTAGTTTCACACATGAACTTCTGGACTTGACAGCAGAAACACTTCTTCCATAGACGGAGACAAGTGTATAGCTAATTTCTTACTTAATACATATACCAGACAAAACAACAAAACAGACAAAAAGTGGTAGTAATTCTCAATGAAAGGGATATTTTCAGATTGATATTTATTTGTATGCATAGAGAATGGTGAAACTTTCTGTTTATTAGCCATCTCCAGTGTGGCAGCAGAAGAGGGCTCTTTGATGTGGGATCCGAAAAAAGCTGGGATCTACGGTAACACTTTTCTTTCTATTTCCGAGATAAGAGCCAGACTAATTTCTGGTCAAAACGATCACTTTTCTTCTCTTTTCAAAACTCTCCAATTGCTTCTGATCTCACTCAGATCCTCATGGTCTGGCCCCCAACTCATGTAGAATCTTTGGACCTTTTCCACACTGGTCCTACCACAGCTCTTACCTCAACTGAAAAAGTCTTCCCACTGATGCCCAAGTAGGTAATTCCCTTATTTTCTTCCAGTATTTATTCACATACCCCCAAATTCCTTTTCCTGTCCAGTTTTCATCTGTAATACTTATCACCATTTAGCATGCAACCAATTTTATTCATTCATTCATTCATTCATTCATTCATTCTTTTTCCATTCCTCTGCTAGAATATAAGCTCCATCAGGGAAGAAATTTTTGTCTCTTATTCACTGATGGAGCCAAGCACGTGAAAAACTATTAAATGTTAGTTCCATTAATGAATACATAATTTAATTTATTATAAAATAATGCACTTTTGCTTAGCGGTCAGTCTAAAGCTGCCATTGTTACTGTCCATGTCTTAGCATAAGCTTTTGTCCTCATGGCTTCAGGTTGGGTATTATTCCTTCACGCAATGCATCTATATTCCAGGAATAAATACAACCCAAGGGGCAGGGACAGAAGCAAGGAAACCAGTTAGAAAACAATAATCTGCTAGAGTGACAGTAGTGGCTTAACACACATGTTTCAGCAGTGAGTATGTTAAATATTGGTCACATTCAGGGCAAACATTGATGAGAAGTACAGGATATCATGATGGACTCTATACGAAGTGTGGTAAAGAGGGACATCCAGATTGACTTGAAAATGGCCTAAGGAATGGAAGGAAAGGGGTGTAACTCGAAGAGACAAGGGAAACTTGGGGAGCACACCATGGATCACAAGCAGTTTTAGACATCAAAGTGTGAGAAGTCTATTGGGATATAAAGACCTAGAATTAAGGTAAATGGCCTGGTTTTGAGATACACATTTGGGAGTGTAATCATATTGACAGCATTTAAAACCAGGAGACAAGAGTGAATTAAAAAAATAGAAGGGGGGGGGGGAGGGAGAGAGAGAAATGGTCCTAAAACAGAGCCTGAGCACATCAATATTTAAGAATACAGGAAGCTGAGAGAAACCAGCAAAGGATTCTGACAAAGAGCAGCTAGAGTAGTAGAAGGGAGCCAGAAGAGTGTTACTTCCTGGAAGCCAAAGGAAAATGTCTCAAGAAGCAGGGAGTGATCAGCTTTGCTAAGGCTGCTCTGTATCAAATCAAAATGACAGCAAGATGTGGATGGTGTAATGATCTTGACAGAGCATTTACATGAGGGGGTGGGGCGCAAAGTTTGATTGGAATGGATTCAAGAAAGCAAAGGAGATGAAATGAAAACTCTTTCATAGACAACTCTTGGAGAGTTTGACTTTAAGAGAGAGAGAGAGAGAGAGAGAGAGAGAGAGAGATGTACCTGAATGAAAAAGTTGGGATAATAGAAACTTTAACATTTTGCCTTTTTTTTTAAGATGGGAAAAATTACAGGATATTTATAATCTGATGAAAATATCTGAGTGGGAAAAAAAATCACAATGCCATTTAGAGAAGGGAGAAGGGCTAGAGTAATGTCTTGAAGTAGGCAAGAAGGGACTGAACTTAGTATATAAGAAATTGACCTTTGTTAGGAGCACAGAGAATTTGCCCATGGTGTAAAGTTGGAAGCACAGTATGCAGAAACAGGCTCATGTACACAGGTAGATGTGGTGGGAGCTGCTTTTAATTGTTCCTACTTTCCCAATAAGTTGGGACACAATGTTATCAGCTAAGGAAGAAAACGGCCAACAACGCTGGAGATTTGGAAAGAAAAGAGCATGGGATTATGGTGTTATATAGTCATCTAAAAATGTCGGAAAGTGCCATTTACTTTGTGTTATGATAGGATATAGTCACTGAAGGACATGCGGAATTGATAAATGGAGGTATGTAGTATGAATTCTTCACAGCATAAAGAGCCTACTTAATGTACTGACCTCGAAGTTTTTACAACATCCCATTTGAACGGCTTTGTGTGGGCTTCATAGGATCAGGCATAGGGAAGCTGAATTTAACATTTCGGCTGAGCCTAATGGATTCCAAGAAGTGTGGAAGGATGAGGAAGTTGACAGTACAAGCAGCCCAGTGTTTATAATGACTGGCCAAGTCCTTGGAGCTGGTGAAGGAGAAAACAGAGGACTTGGGTCACCTGAAGTATAGAGGGAGAGTGAAAAGATGTTAGAATTTAAGATCGTATGTCCCCTGAGGGTTAAAGCATTACCAAAAGTACATGAAGAGATGATTGATGAGTGGTCCACTGGAAACTGAGATGGATGAGTGTTGTGAACCTGGTAACAAGATCAAAGTATGAATGTGTGACGGGACAGGCCGTTGGAGATAATACCCTCTGTTTTCAAGAGCATGGAGTGGGGGTGTACGTGAGCAGTGGTTACCGATGACCATGTAAATTAGTAAGACAATCACCCCATTCTATGATGTAGAATTTGTTTTCTTAGGATTTTATTCTAAGGAAATTATGATCAAATGCAAAGATCTAACCACAAATATATTCATGGCAGCATGTAATAAAAAATTTTGACATAAAATGAATGCATAATAATATTTATTCAAGTTAATTACACTGAACCCATATAATGGGAATCTGTGAAGCTATTATTTAACATGTTGTAGTAAAACATGTACTGATTTGGAAATATATTGGTAAATAAACAAAAACAGGTTATAAATAATATGCATAGCTTAGAGCCTATGATGTCTAAAGCATAGGGTCTATATTTTATTTTTAAAATGTATATGTGTGCATGTGTCTTCGATGAAGCAAAAAATAACATAAAAGATACACACTGAAGAGTATAATATCTGCATGGTGGGATTACAGGTGAATTTTCCTCTTCATTTTTTTATTATTATTTCCAAAATTTCTATAAAATCACACAACATATAACATTTAAAAAATGGTTAAACTGATATATCACTTTGTGTGCATGTAATTTTTTTAATTTTTCCCCTGCATATAACACTCAGATTTGTAGCTTTAATCAGTTCTACAAAAACTGAGTTAGCATTGCAGAGATAAACCAAGTGATAGGTAATCTCCTTTTTGTGTTATTTATATATACAATATGATACAGACACAAATTGTTATCATGTCCTGATATTACCATAAAATGCTTTCAAAATAGCTTTTTGGTGTAACCAGTGACAGTATGAATTTTTATTTTTAATCACCACTTCAGTCAAAGACTTTGGAGAATTGTCAATTAATGTGATGTATTTCCAGGTTATTTCACCAATCATAATTTTGATACATTTTATGCCAGTGTATAACCATTTCTTTGTCCAAAGACTATAGAGCAATACTCATAGATATGGAACAAACATTCATTCACAAACATTCATGCAAATCACATACACATTTCCTAGTTTGATAAGAAAGCTAAATATTGGGATGATTAGGGCAAGATAATGTAGATTTTCAGGATAAAATATAAGTCATATTTTTATAATAAAGAAAACCAATTATAAGAGAATTTATTGGGCTACATTTTCAATCGGAGTTTCGCATGACTTTAGAAACTCTCACGCAAGATATTTCCTGCCAAAAATAAATAGAACAATCTGATGACCTATACATGAACCCAAATACTGGCCATATATTCAGAAAAGATGGTGCTAGTATTTTTATCCCTAACATTTTACTTAACATCGAATGAAATTTCCATTCCAAGTGGAATGTGTAATTGAAAATCCTGGGTACCATCATAGTTCTCTATTTCTGATCTGGGAAAACTGAACAGTATCATCCACATATATTATCCATGGGCAGATTTAATCACTTAGAACCCATTAGCATTGAAGAGCTAAATATAACTTTGATATCATCATTTCCAAGAAAGATTCTAAAACTCAGGTCGATTTGGGAACTGTTTAGAGTTACACACCTTACCAAAATAAAGTTATACAGCTTTTTATTGTCCACGTATGTGTGGTCTAGAACCCCAGTCTCCTGATAGTCTTTCAACTTTTTTGTTAACTGCCTGAGGGAAATATACAATTGACCTTAACTTCTGCGAAGAAATTGCATAGGTACCCACATGAAACATGGGCAGGCTACTTGACTTTGTTCTCTTTGTAGGTCTTATTGTATGTTGCTTTATCTCTATTATATCAAAAGGACAAGAATATAGAATAGAACCTCAATGAATTGTTGATTTCTTGACTTTCACTGAAAAACACTATGGATATAAATACGATGCATGGCATTTTGGACCAGATATTGTTTTTCAGATCAGTCATCAAGAATATTTGAGATCAAGTCACATAATTAACAGTTTAGACAACACACATCTAAAGATATTCTGAGAGCCTTTGTTTGGAAAATGTATAAGCTATAGACATGCAGTCCTTCAAAATGTCACTCGTCCTCACATACACACACCATTCTGAGGACTCATAGGAGCTGCTTCCACTTTTAAGCCCTCTAATCTAATATTCCAATCACTCAAATGATCTAAAATGCAGATCTATGTCACTCTCCTTTTTGAAGTATTCCAGGATTACTCTACTGTCCATTGGATAAAACCTACAATCATTAGCATGAAATACCAGTATCTTCACAAAGTCGCTCTTACCCACAGTGCGGCACACAGCTTTATCCCCGGGTCCTTCTTCCCTTGAACGCATCATACAATTCAGCAGTATAGCATTTCAGCAAGACCTATAAGCTATTCTTCCACAGCAGCCTGTGCTGATTATCACCATACTGCAAAATTATCCTGCTCTGTTTACTCCCTTGCCTCTGACACTAGAGTCCAGGTTCCCTACCAGCAAGGACCGAGTGGCATTTGTCTATGTATCTCAAGGGCTTTGTACAGAAATTGGAACTCAAAGAGTATATATTGGAAAAGTTATATATATATATAAAAAAGTGAACTGGGACTCCAAAAACGTCTGGCTGATTCATTTGAATATCTGCTTACTTTATCAAGTAGATTTGTATCAGGAATCTAGAAATTCCAAATGATCTGGCACGTTTTGTCACGTCCATACTTATAACTGTGTTTAACCAAGTAACTAGGTAACACACAGAGCAATGGTTTCCTGTTTCCAAATTTATTATAGAAAGGAATATCACCTATGGTTCTGGCTAAAATGTAAATCATCCCTCCCTATCCCAAGATTATGACACAGTCAGTTTGTGGCAGAGCAGTCATGGGGAGAAAAAACAAAACAAAACAAACAAACGAAAAGTCACATAGAGATCTTATGTTTTCTGTGACAGCCTATATTTCTGCAATTAAATTATCTCCCTGCCAAGCATCTAGGTGTTAGATAAACGAAGATTTACTGATGCTCTATGCATTTAAAAGCCATTTCTTCAAACCGCACTCATCATTGAAATTAAATGTTTGCCAACCAACATGAAGAAAAAAATAATCAGTGATTTTCTTCCAGTAGTGATATATTACCTCTGTACCTTATTTATCCATTGTCTACTAATGTAGTTATTTCAGAGGGATCCGACTAAGCCCTGCATATGAAAAGAACCACTGTTAGCTAATCCACACTCATATTCTGCAAATAAGCAAGTACTACTTTGTTTGGATATAATCTTAGCATTTATTTCAGATATACAAAAATGATAATTGGGTAGAAGGAGCTGAATTAAAGTATGTTACCTAACTTTCGTCCTCTTTGTATCTTTCTTTCCTTCTTTCTTTCTTTGTGTATTTCTGTGACTTCAAATTATTCAAGCTGTTCAGGTTATTAAACAGTGAATCCAGCTGACTTAAAAATATAGAAATATGCCACGCAGACTCTTATGGAAAGCTCTTTAAGAGCTTCTATTATCTACTGAGGAACTAATGCAGTGCCTTAATTGTGCCTGCTGGGTGCGAAATTCAGGCCTGCACGGAAACGCGAGGCTGCAAAAAGGACATTTGCTCAGCAAGAAAGGTTGCAGAAGCCCTTTGACAAATGAGACAAAGCAAGTCAAGTCATAATAGAAGTACTTTTTGAACATATTCAGTAATTTGGTTATAACTAACTCTAGAGTGCATTAGGAGAAGATTCTTAATCAGACCCTACTATCCCATTAAAGAGACTAATCACAGTGTGTCTTTTATTGGTAGATTTATTTTTCCTCCATAAAAATGCTTAGCAAATATAAACTCATTTGCTTGGATTTCTCTTTGTCCATCTCTCTGTCTTCCGAGAGGGCCTGATGCTGTCACGTTAGAGACTACACACACAGAGGGCAGTGTTCACTAAATAATTCCCGTTCCACTGGCAACCGATTAAACCAAATCTACATTAAATGTGAGATCAACCCCCATCCCTCACACGCAGTGCCTGCTGTAAAATCTTGTTTTTACAAGTCTGGTTGAATTCCACTATCTTAATTCCATTTCTTTTAGAAAAAATTACTTTCAATCCGACTGATTTATTTGCCTCTTGCTGTATATGTCTGTTGCTAGGCCAGTGATGTGCTTAAAAAGACTTTTGACTCACAAGGCTACCGGAGAGGAGTTCTCTCGTGCCTGAGTGACTAACATCACAGTTCAACCATTATTTTATTTATTTATTTTTTGGAGACACTTTCTCCCAAAGAGGCAGAGTAACCTCTGTCTTGTAGGTGTGATCCTGAAGATACTACTTGCAGGTAAAAAAATAAAATAAAATAATAAAAATAAAAATAATAAAAAGGAAAAGAAGAAAGGGGGGAAAGAAACGAGTTCAATAATCAGCCTGTTTGACTTGTTTTTTTTTTTTCAACAAAGCCGTATCGGTGGGTTTCCAGTTGTATCTGCATCATTAAAGGAATAACAATGCTTAAATCCAGTACCAGTCAACATGAAAACAAACAGTAATGGATATTTTAACATATTGAGCGAAACTAAATTATAGGAATTGGGAGAAACAGTACCTGCATCACTTCACCTTATTGCAAAATGCAAATGAGTTTTTCTCAACAAATATTTAGCAAGTATATAATATATGTATTGCCTGCTAAAGACACAGGGGTAAACAAGACAGTTTTGTATTCAAGATTTTTGTAGCCTGCACTAAAATTAAAGCATAATGAGAGACATGGACTTTCTAGAAGCTTCGAGAAGTTGTAGCCTGGTATAAAGTCACATCTATTATATTTTCTGTTTCTCAATCAAAAGAAGTCAAATATAAGCAAACTCATATGGTTTGATCTAATTGCAAAATGTAGATAATCATCGTGAAAGCATTTGCAATGACTGACTATGTTATAAGCTGTAAAATGGTTAATGAAATTTAGCTATTGTTATTGCGACCTTAAAACATTTTTTAAGTTTATATACTGATAGTGAAAACAAAAACATCCTATCATGACACATATTCAAACTATTTTAAAGTCAATAAAACATATTCTTTATTTTTTTATTAATTGTAAATTTAAGAAATTTTAGGAAATGTCATTTATGTACTTGTATTTCATCTCTGTCTGTGTTCGCTACTGCAAGATTGTTGTTTTATTTTCTTGCAATCCTGATATTGCCACAAATATTTTTAAAATTTCATAGAGGCTATTTCTCTTTGTGCCCTAAGTTTTCATTTTCCATTTGGTGACAGATTGCAGAACAATGTTTACTGAAGAGGAGGCTAATATATAAGACATCCCATCTAAATTATTATCAGAATATAGCAATGATACTTCAATGAGCACTTGCTGTATGTCACTGTTGAACCACTTATGTAATTCTTGGATTGTGGCTAGTAGGTCCATTGCCTCATATGAAAATGATACAATTCAGGTTCTTTCTTTCAGTTAGGTGTGTAGGGAGGTAAAAGTATATATTCACTTATACTGACATTTTTATACTCAACCATCCAGTTAATACTTTTTGAGCACCTGGGTTTAATACTGAAGATTCCGTAGTGAACAAAACAGACAAAATACTTGTTTTCATTTCAATTTACATTCTAGTGGTAGCTGAGTTCACAAAAGGATGTAAGGAGTACAAAGTTATATAAACTGTAACCAAACAGTATTAATTAAAAATGGCACAAACGCAAATCTGGACTGAATAACAATCTGGGAATAAAACTAAGTATAATTTCATCATAATGTGCATTATCTTTAGGGGGTTTTAGGGAGATTTAAAATTATATGTCATAAGCCTTATACAATGCTAATATTTGATAGATGTCTAATATGATATTAAATATCATGTTATATTAAATATTAAATATAATATTAAATAATTTTAAAGTTACAAATATTATTTGGCTCTGGGCTTTCAAATGGCCAATGCGAAAAGATAAATCCAGTAAGTCAAACATTTAAAACATTTCATATAATGAAAGCAACAATCGCTCCAGAAAAGCTCCCAAACTATTTCTGGTCCTAAAACTATACTGAAATTTCTCCCACTGTTCAAAGGAAAGAAGGCATTGGTTGGCTAAAACCATGGCATCATTCTTAACGTTAAATGTTTTCTTTGTTTATTTTTTATTTTTTTACGTTACACGTTTTTTGTAACATTCCTCAAAAATGCTGAAAGATACCAAGTGACTATACTCATATGGGAGAATGTGATAAAATGAGTTCTGTTACACAATCTCCTCAACTGTTTAAAAACTAGTTATTAGGGGCGCCTGGGTGGTTCAGTCGGTTGGGTGTCTGGCTTCGACTCAGGTTATGATCTCACGGCTTGTGAGTTCAAGCCCCCGGCGTCTTCGGGCTCTGTGCTGACAGCTCAGAGCCTAGAGCCTGCTTCAGATTCTGTGTCTCCTTCTCTCTCTGCTCTTCCCTTGTTCATGCTCTGTCTCTCTCTCTCTCTCTCAAGAATAAATAATCATTAAAAAATGTTTTTTAGGGCCGCCTGGGTGGCTCAGTCGGTTAAGTGTCTGACTTCGGCTTAGGTCATGCTCTCGCAGCTGGTGAGTTCAAGCCCCACATGGAGCTCTGTGCTGACACCTTAGACCCTGGAACCTGCTTCAAATTCTATGTTTCCCTCTCTCTCTGCTCCTCCCCCACTCATGCTCTGTCTCTCTCTCCTTCAAAAATAAATACAAACATTTAAAAATTTTTTTTAATTTAAATAGAAAGCAGATATTTATAATATTTTAGAGGATGTGGCATACGTGTCCTTTAATAAAGAATATCTAAAATCATTTCTCCTAACTCAGAAATTATGAAATATACAAGGGCTCAAGTTTGCAGTCAATAAAGCTACCTAGAGCCTACTCCTTTTTGTTGCCAGCTGAGCAGAGATCTGCATGATTTAATAGATTATTTGGCCAGGGACATATGAACTTTTCCTTTGAAAGATGGGCCATTCAAAGTTTCTATGACTAAAGAGAGAAGATCTTTGAATACAACTGAGCTGAGAATGCTACAAAGCTCCCTAAAAAGCCATTTTAAATAAATAATAAAAAATAATAAAATCTCAATTGTAACCAAGGTCTGTCTGATGCACAAACCGACTCTTTATCTTCCGTACTGAGAAATCTGTGTTAGGATATCAAATGTCAAATATGCTCAATTATTGATAAATACAATAATTATTAGTATATTTTTCTGCATTTTTATTCAGAATTTCTGAACGTTAAAAACATTACTTCCATAAGAGAATGAATGATTTAGTGAGAGATAGCATCAAGTTTTTCTCATAATAGGAAATGTTGAAGGATATAAACAATATTTGACTACTTGGAGCACTGTTTCATCAATTTATATTTAGTGTACTTGAAGTAAAAAGTGGTAATGAATAAAAAAATTTTTTGGTACAAAAATTTACTGAATAGGAATGATCTTTACTTCTATACAGTATTATTTGATAATGCACACCCAGTCCCTCTCTCTTTGTAAATAAACACAGGAAGGATTCTTTCTGTAACTATAAAGATAGACTATGCTCAGTAATAAACATGTATATCATGTAATAGATTTTATTGAAGACCACTGTGATGGTTAATTTTATCCGTTTGGCTGAGCAACTGTGGCAGAGAATTAGACAAATACTATGCTGCATGTTTCTGTGAAGGAAGCTGTTTTACTTTTGGAATGAGATCAACATTTAAATCAGTGGACTTTGAGTAGCGCATATCATCTGGACCTCATACAGTCAGCTGAAGACCTTACTAGAACAATGACTGAACTCCTGAGCAAGAAGGGATTCTTCCAGGAGACTGCCTTTGGACTCAAATTGCAACTACTCTCTGTGTATTCAGCCTGCTAATCTACACTGCAGATTTTGGATTTACCAATCCTCTACAATTATGTGAGACAATTCCTTCAATCAGTCTCTTTGCTCTGCCCCCAAATGCGTGCACACGTCTGTGCACACGCGTGCAAGCTCACACACACACGCGCGCGCACACACACACACACGCACATCTTATCTGTTTCTCCAGAAAAACTCAACTAATATAGCCATAAACATAATTTGAAGATAAGTCCAAGTTTGTCAGTGTTTTTAGAACCTAGAAAAGTTAAACATATAAGGTATCATGCTCTAGATATTCTGGTGAATTGGTAGCCTGAGTAAATTTAAATATCAATGAAATGCAAGTGTCCTCGGAATAATTTGGGTAAAGAGATACAAGAATGAGTATTATGCCCTAATATATGTCAGGAGCAGGGGTCTAGAATGGACTAATTGAATGAATGAATGAATGAATGAGTGAATGAATAAAAAACAAAAGGTCTGACAACTAGGAAAATGCCAGTATGTAATAGGTACACTACATTGGGCATGGAATGGTTCCTAGTGTTGAGACAGGGAAAATAAGAGAAGAATGGGATATAAATACTTCCATTCACCAGTGTTATTAATGAAAATCTTAAAAGGAAACTAGCCAATTTTCCGCACGGGTTTTTATGAACCACTGTCACAAACCTGCAAAAACATTTCCTAAAGGCTGAATCTGGCTCCATTATGGAGTGACCAGTGTGTGGCAAGTGCTGTAACAAGTGAGTGCACGACAATCCTACCTTCCTATGTGGTAGTAATTACATCCCCAGTGTACCAGTCAAGTAACTGAGGCGCAAAGTCAGGCGACTAGCTCACAGTTGTATAACCAGAGAAGACTGTGGAAGATTGACCAGCTCCAGAAACATTCTCCTAACACAGTACGGTGAGAGAGCATACAAGTTACCAAAAACGAAGTTTTGGATTCTTAACTATGAGTTATTTTTAAATAAGTGAACGATTACTGTCTATCCTGTTTTAGATTAGACCTTTCTGAGATGATAGTAATGATTTAACCTCCAAGATATTGCAAACATGAATCATTTTTTTTTTCTTTTCGCCCTCTGGGTAAATGTGCTCAGAATATTTACATTGACAACCAAAAATTATCCAAATGCATTGCTGGACTTTGAAAAATTTTTGTTTGAAAACAGTCCTTGCACCACACACAGTACATGTTTTATTGCTTGCATACACATTCCTTCTATAATCATGAAACCACATTTTAGATCTTAGCTATTTTGAAAATAGAACTGCCTTTGTCCTCCTCTTCATGAACTTAATTTTTGCTAACAACCATATAATAATAAACAAATGTGGGTCTCATTTTTATACGTTGAAATAATTGTCGCTTTCACAAAGATAATTAAAGGGATTTATTCCACTTGTTGGTATCAGCACCGATCCAAACATTCATGTAAAGTCATACAGGAATATTTATATGAACATGATTTTATATGTATATGAAATACTTATATGAAAGATGTTAAGTTTATTTTTGTATGAAAAGATGTATGTGCCAGCAAAAATTATTAATACAAAAGGACAGATTTGGAATATCTGTATTTTTTAAAATATCTACTGACAAAGTATGTTTACATATAATTTGTCCCATAAATTATCTCAATGTTTTGTTTTATATTAGATCAAGACATTTATTTCCCCACAACCAACCAAGCTGTTTTACAGGGAGTTAGCTCAACAGAAGATATCACCATCAACTGTTGTATAATTCCTATTTTCTCCCACTATGTACCTTCAAACAGTATAGCAAATGTTAAAGGCAAAGAAAATGGTGGGCCATTATCTCTAGAATCACTTGTATGGCAAAAACCTTGAATGCCATCCTCCTATATATCAAATAAAGTAGGAGGAACTGGCTTAGAAGAGTGTCTACTTTTCAGTGTTTATAACTTCAAACAATGGGATGAAGAGAAGTTCAGTTCAGAGTCCGGAGGTCAGATTATCTATTATGCTCAATACTCTGAAGTTGGTGACACTGATCATTTGACTCACAAAAGTGGCCATTCCACAGCTTTCACCCTATTAGCAGATTTAAGAAAAATCAGCATACAGTCATGGTACTGTTTTGGAAGCCCTAATAAAATGGTCAAAGAGGAACTTGGGGGAAGGGAAACACTCATGTACAAGGATCCAGTTAGCGATGCCCTTTACATGTGGTTATTCCCAGTGCATGTACAGAACTTCCTTGGTTGAGGTTTTTGTCAGTAATTAACGATCAAATTTGAAATTGGACTAAAAGTATTTCTTCTCTATTGATTAGCTGCCAGTGGGTCACAGAGAGTGGACAGACTAACAACTAACACATCATGGAAATTGTACCCGCCCCCTCCCCCCGCCCCACCCCCAACACACACACACAATGCCTCACTGCTCTGGGAAGCCACAATCTGGCAAGGCACTAAAACATCGAAATAGGAGACTTAGGTTTATCACTGGGCTGAGAGGAGGTGACAAGATGCTGTGGATATTTATAGCTTGTGAAGATCAGCCCTCCTTCTGCCACCTGTATCCTAAGAACCACTCTCTTCTACAGTCTCAGAATAAGTCCTCTTCGTGGAATATATGCTTTTTCCTTTTCTAGACTGGTTATGTGACATTGGGCTGGACAAGTTGAGAACTGCATTAACCTGGCTACAGTAACTGGTTGGAGAAAAGTGTATGACCCAATTTAATCTAATGTGAATTACGTTCAAAACCCTGGTTCAAACTCTTGAGAAAAAACTGTTACTCTGCTGGGAGAATACAAGTCTGGAGATTTTAGAGGCTACCTGGTAAGGAAAGTCTCTGAGAGAGAGTGACGCCAACATGCAAGAGAGAAGAACCCAGAAATGAAGAGAAACTGGGAATCCCTGATATATAACTAATAATATGATATGATATGATATGATATGATATGATATGATATGATATGATATATGATATAATATAATATAATAATATATAATAGATACATTTTTTTTTAAGTTTGTGATTCCAACTCTGCCTAAGATACTTCTTTTCAGATACGTGGCATACATTCATTTTGGTTTAAGCAAGTTTCAAGTAGATTTTCTGAAATTTTCTCTTGGAAGAAGCCCTGATTCAAATAAAGAGAGGAGGAGTGATCACAGAGAAGTGAGAAGCTCCTACTTTCCCTCCTTCTGGATATAGGCTCAGGGACCACATACTATGTGGAAGGTCTCAGCATTTAGGGATACCTCTAGTCAACTTTAGTCATTTGCCTTATGTAATGCTCAGGCTTACAAAACAATAGCATTGTTACCCTTTAGAATTAAGAAAAAAGTCATCATGAAAATCCTAGGTCCCTTTAGACCATTTCTCACAATGCACCAATAAAAGTATTGTAATGGAGATAGAGGTAACTTCTATTGCATTCACAGACCCCCATCATTTTTCAGAACCTCTTACTGAAAAACTCTATTCCTATCCACACATTTACAAATGCATTCAAAACCTACTTCACTTTGAAAAGGTTTCTCTACAAGAAAATAAATCACGGTTAAAGCACACACTTGCAATCATTCTGCTTTCTGAAATATCCTTTACTCATTTTCTTCCAGTAGAAAAAGTCTCTTCCTTTGAGTTCAGCTCAAATAGCCCCTTTTCAAAATGAGATCTTGAATATCATATTTCTCTCTCAACCCACATCATAAAACATGTATATACTCACTTCTGTCCACAAATACTAATTAAATACTTAATGTGTCAAATGTTATTTTCATTCCTGAAAAACTTGTTAAAAATCTAAAATACATCTCTGCCCTAAAGGAATTTATACTCTAGGGGGAATTATAAATATGTACATTAACAATTTAGTAACCTCTGAAAAGAGATTCCAAATACATAATTACAAATGAGAAAGTCAGAAGGAAACAGGATATACACGCAGTTACAGGCGAGGAGGTGAGAGGTATAAGGAGAGATCCCGATGAAACAGGAAGGAGAGGTCAGGTCATGACAAAACCTTTGCACACAAGACTAGGATTTATCATGAAGGGGAATGGAGAACAACCAAATGGTTTTTAAATAAGAGTGTAACAAATCCAGGTTGCATTTGAATTGTTTGCTTTGGCATTAGAATGGAGTTTGAACTGGATAATCTTTCACAGTGACTTGCCAGGGACAGACAGCCCCCCACGCTTGTTGTATTAGTATAATTATTAATTGTCCCTCTTCATTTTCAAACTATCCTGGTTTAGACAGTAAATTATGCTGTCATCCTAAGAAAGGATTATCCTCGTTTGAAACGAAGCTGCAAAAAGCAGGGGAGGCCAGTTGGAAGTCTGTGGCATTAACACAGCTTAGAAAGAAAGGCATCTGAACTAAGTTACTGGCCAGAGAGATGGAGGTGAAAAAAAAATAAATTGGAAGCATTTGTTCTGCCACAGCCAATTATTTGTACCTTGATTTAGCACTTAATACATTTTATTATATGTTAGGATTCATTATTTACATGCTTATTTTTTCTCCATTCAATCTTAAATTCCTCGAGGGCAAGGACTACATCTTCAAGTTCTGTTTTTCTTCAGAGATTAGTGCAATGCCTTGAGCAAACTGCTTACTGAATAAGTATATATTGATTCGAATTAATAAATTTTACCGGTACCTTTTACAAAGAGAAATAGTGGTTAAAGGTCTTTGTAAGGTTCTTCATTATTCATGGGAAATGGAATTGTATCCTCATGAATTAAGGAGTGAATTCAACGGATAGTTTGAAAACTTTCCCCTGGTTCTCTTGGATGACTTCATCATACTGAGCCATCAAGTGAGACTTCTATTACTGAAAATTAACTCTGAGTCTCAAATTCAAAAGAAGAAGTACCTATGATCAGTCGATGGCAGTCATGCACTGGGTTTGGTAAATAGTAGGAGCTCAACAAAAATTGTTTAAATGAATGACTACATTTTCCAACTTCTCATAGCTGGCAGAAATAACTCTGTTTCTTCTTACTTTGTGTTTCCATATTACCTTGTACATTTTTTTTGATATGGTTGATACTGCTGCATTAAAACTACTTGGGCATGTGTCCTCGAATTCCTCAAGGGAAGAACCGTATCTTATGTATCATTATACTCTCGCTGCCTAGAAGAGTTCCTGGTAACCAACCAGGTTTTTATTCTTGGGTAGCATCAATGTTTAAGTAACTACCTTTGTAGAAAAGGTGCCTTAAACCAAACCACCTAAATACCATTCATTTACAAGACTATCAAAGTTAAGAAGATGATATTTAGAACGGAAATTTTGTTATTAGATGTAGAAACCAGGGAGTATCAAATAAGATTGTTTACCCATCGATTGTCCGTGTTAAAATAAGTAGATCTCTGTGCACTGCTATAATTAACATGCAATATAAATTTGCAGTGTTCAATTTAAGCTTTCTTCTCAAATTAAATTGTTTTACGGTTTCCTGGGGAATTGCTGTCTAAAGTTTATCAGCAGGATAACTATAATTCTATATAAGGAATCTTGCATTAAATAGCACGTTTGCTGCTACAGAGTTCAAGATTTTTGTCTTTTTTCAGGACTGATGTTTCAGTCACCCTGAAATATATACAATTCAACAATGTGTATGCTAGGTCATATTTAATTTATAATACTAAAAGCATAATTGCTTTGCAGGTATCCCCAGTGTGAATCATGCTGACACCCCCCCCCTTCACATCTTATGACCACATTTATTCTCTAATTTTTCTAGAACTCAATAAAAATTATTTATGCCAAAAACTTCACAACGGATCTATAACTCCCTCATATTTTGACCTACTTTTCCCCCAACAACCTCAAAAGGTCCTGACCTCTATTATCAAAATCTCAATGCAGATGGAAGTTCTGATGAGATTCTAATTAAGTGAAAACCTTTCTGTAATTATACATGTTCACTATTTAATGAGAATCTTTCTATAATTAGAAATTTATTTGGACACTTTAAGATTTCACAGGCTGTTGCAGTGGTGTCCTAATTCAAACATTCTTCATTCATGAGGGGGCAAAGTTCTCTTCCCCACAAATGTATCACTGCCAAGGGAAATTTCTCCTTTAATTAAGTGTACTATATTGTTGAATGATGACTCACAAAACTTATTTCCATTCTTCGTTTTCTCTTCTTAACAAGGGACCAAAATTATTGTCCTGTTTTATATAAGAATTCACCAATTTTGGTTAAATATAAAGTGTTTATTAGTGGCCAAATAAATTTCTGCTTATGATTTTAAAAATTAATTAGGTAAATTTTATCTTTGCAAAGAGCTACAAAAGACTTTGAAGCTACTGGGGGCAGTGAGGACTATGTCAAAAGGTAAACAGAGGAGAGATGTACGAATTTCTTACTGGCGAAGGACTGGACCTGGAGACTGGGAGACCAGTGACTTGAGAAATTCAGTTCACAGTGGTGATGCTTTCATTTTATGTCATCTCTGTACCTTGGATCATTTCATGTTAAATCAGTTTTGTTAAACGCCTTGTCCTGTTACCTTTTTTTCAACGTCCTAGAGAAATCACACACTTCCCAGACTCACGTATCCACATGAAACTGGCTTTTGCTCACAAGGAGAAGGTTCCACACATGAACCAGACAGTAGTTAACACTAAATGGGGTACTGAAACACCGCTGGCTGCATGATGTTTATCAACCAACTGGGCAGTGTCTGAGGAACAGCCTTTCAAACACTTTCAAAAGCATGTTAAGGACTTCTGTTTGTTGGCTTGTCACTATTTTTATGTATGTATGTATGTATGTATGTATTTTAATGTTTATTTATTTTTCAGAGAGAGAGACAGACAACAAGCAGGGGAGGGAGAAAGAGGAAGACACAGAATCCGAAGCAGGATCCAGGCTCTGAGCTGTCACCACAGAGCCTCGCGTGGGGCTCAAACCCACAAACTGTAAGATCATGACATGAACTGAAGTCGGATGCTTAACCCACTGAGCCACCCAGGTAAATCTGAACAGCATGAAAGAAGCCTATCAGGATAAAGTATGAGCTGATGTAAGGCTTGCTTGTCCTGTGTGGATGCAGTCTACCGGTCTCCTGTAGAATAAAATGTAAATAGGTGGACATATTTGTGTACCTTTCTAGTGAATGTAAACTTGACAATTTAGGGACCCCAGACAGGCTGTCCCAAAACAGAACACAATGGCGTATTATCTTGAATTAAATCTACTCAGGAAGTAGGTAGCGCAGAAACACTCAGACCCTCTGATGGCAAGAAGTAAATCTCTAACATGAAAGGTACTCTCCCTGTCCTAAGAGTAAGGACATCCGTATCACCATATATAAGAACTTCAAAGTGGAGAAAGCTATGAAAACAAACCTTATTACTTTTTACTAATATATTACTTTAGCCCAAATTCCATTTAGAATTCTTTAGTAGTTAAAACTCATAAAGATTTGTTTTCTTTGTCCTCTCAATTCATCACAAATTTTTGTCTCTTTGTCTAAGATGTAAAATAAATTGCCTGCCGTGGTCACTTTTTGGGTCTCAGCTTCATTACTGGGCCTTCATGTGCATGCAGTTAAACTTTGCTTTTTTCTGCTGTTAATCTATCTTAAGTCATTTAAACTCCTAAACCAGCTGAAAGAATCTTAGAGGGTAGAAAGAATCTTCTTTCCTCCCCTATAATAAATGTAATAAAACAAAACAAAACAAAAACCTCAAAGTCTTAATCCCCGGTACCCCCACCAAAAAAACAACAAATGTTATTTGAATATTTAAATAATACTTAAAAAATGTGGTTACATTAATCAGAATCATTTTAGAACTGTCTACTGATATCCAAAGTAAAAAGATTTATTCTTAAAAAGAGATGTATTCTTAACATCACACATAAAGATTTAAGAGTCAATAAGTAAAGGAAATCTGCCAAGATTCTCCTTTATGAAACGTATGGTGTCAAATAAGAAACAAAACAAAACAAAACAAACAACTCTTGTTGGCAATGCCTACTTGTTCACCGGGTATATCTTTGGTATCTAGACATTGGTGCTAGGGCACTTTACTTTTGACTTGCTGTGAATCTGAAGCAATTGGCTTCATATGTATGTTTAATCTGCCCAGTTAGATTTTTAAGTACGTTGAAAATGAAGATATGTGTTCTTTTCTGTCTCCCACCCTCTCTAAGGATAGATGGGGTGATGGGGGTAGAGAGCTCCTGCAGGTTGAATGTTAGTCGTCATGCACAAGTATCCCTTTTGGATACAGAAACTCAACCATGAGAAAAAATGTAAATGGCTTTGTAGTAACACTGCATATTTTTCAATCCATCAAAGAGATTTCTTATGTTTAAAAGATATGTGGGTGAAATGATTATTCTAAATACAGGTAGTTATCGCCCTATATTGGAGCTTTCAAATTTTTTTCAAACAAAAGTAGTATTCCAATCATCTATCCTACAGCATGTAAGCAGACTTTTTAAATTCTTTACCTTTCAATTTATTTCCTTCAATGACTATTATTTACTCCAAGAGAAAGTTCAAGTTAACGGATAACATCATTTATTTATGACAGAATAAGTCTTTTAAATCTGATAAAAATTACAAGGTTATAAAGTATATTAAGTCCTCTAACAGATGACTTAACTTCTACACTTTCTGACATTTTCTGCAATAACATTTTATTTTAAATGTCAACCATACATAAATTCAATCTCGTCACAGACACTGAGATGTTCCAAAGTTCTCATTTTAGATGGGGGGGGTGGGGGGAGGGGATATCAGGCCAGAGAGAGAGAAAGAGAGACAGAGAGAGAATAACTTTAAAAGCCTATACCTGAAAGTGTCTTAAAATGTTCATCTTTTCTGTAAGGTAAAAAAAAGAAAAGCCAATGTGAAGTGTGGCAATAAATTATGCAATGCATCATAAATTTTGAATCGCACATTGTAAATGTGGCACAATGTTTCAGAACAATGTCATAGAGAAGGAAACATCAAATACCACTTCTTCCTGTGTTTGCATTACAATTTCTTTATATTTAAAGAAAAGGAACACCACAAATTTGAATTAAAGCCCTCTATCAATATTTTAGTGAAATAATTCCTGAGACGTTCAAATAAGCACATTTACTTCTGATTTCACAAGGCTTAGAGGCCAAAAAATTAATTTAAGAGCTATAAGTTTACATCTACTTTTGTAATGTACCAGAGCTAGAACAATGTTATGTTATTTTTAATTACCAGAAAACACTGATGATATTTTGAGCATAAATGTTATCTATGAGCTATTTTAAATTAACTTTCATTTTCAATAATATCACTATAAAATGATTTTTCTTTAAAATTGCTTTTTGGTCTTAAAATATAGAGGATTAAAAAACAGCTCTAATTCAATACCTGGTGATCTTACATATTTATTCATAATATTATTTTCACCAATGTGTGTACTGTCTCATACCTATATCCATCACCTCTTAGCTGAATTGATAGAATAGATCTCTATTTCTATTCTCTTTTTTCCCTGCTGGGGGCAATGTCCCTCCACTACTATTTAGGATATAATGAGAAGCCACTCAGAATAACAGAATGCTCTTTTAAGCAAAAGTCTCAGCCACTAAAGTAAAATGGGGGCAGCACGCCAAATATATGCCCTAATAAAACATTTTAACAATTGCAAACGTGTAAAGTTTTATAGCTTATTTCTACAACCTGCACAGTAAATTTTTTTAAAATGATGCAATAATGAATAGAAATGAATTCTTTTTTCCCACCTGCACAATAATTTTATATAGAAAGTGTTTATTACTAAAACCCTTAGAGCCCCCTAAAACTAGCTATACATTTTCTTCTCGATACTTCTGATAGGATAACTCATAACTTTGAAGGGATGGAAGACAAGAATAACAGACTGAAAAGAATACGCTTATTTAGCTACAAGGAAAATCATCGCAATCTACGTGGTTACATTCTTGTTTCACATATTGAAAGGATTTTGTGTGTAAATGCAATTATGCCTTCACAATTCATTTTGCAATGCTTATAGCTATTCAAGAACAATGTACAGTGATAAACTTTATCACTATAAACACTTTCTATATCAAATTATATGGAAGTCTATATTAAGAAAATTATGAACTATCATGATGAAATGTATTTCTTATCTGGAGTACATAAACTATTTCAAAGTTGTCTGAACTGCATTTTGTACATAGAAACCACCACCAACCTCTTACTATAAAAATATTAAATGTGCACATGCACACACACACATACACACACACATACACACACACACACACACACACACGACTGAACATAGAAAATAATGGTAGAACACTACACCCTAGAATTCTCAGAACCTCAATTAACCAGAATTCAAAAAGCAAGAACATCATCAAAGCAAGAATATCTATTTCTGGAATTATTCACATGAAAGCCTGGAGCCCACATTGTATTTCCTTTCATTCTGTTCATGTTTGTCTCTAACACAAGGGAACTCCTGAAACATAATTGTGATATACTTCCTTTTCTTACTTTTATCCCATGATTTCTCTAATGCTCGCTGAGATGATATACCACAGAAGTTTAAAATATTTTTCAAGAAGATATGAAACAAAGGACAAATAAATGATAATTTTGTCAAATTTTACATAAGTGTACATTTCACTTAACAAGAATGAATGAACACTCCAAGGGGTCAGCAATTTCTTTTACATGAATTCAAGATTTGTTATCACTACTTAGCTTTTCTTAGTACTTGGATAATTTCTGGTATACGGAGAAGGATGTGACTATGAGACAGTACTCTTCCTGGTATGGAAAAAAAAATCCAAATTATTGTTAAAGACAGAATGAATAACATGAATAAGAGAATGAATGAATAACTGAAAATAGGAAAATTCTTTGGGGCGCTTGGGTGGCTCAGCTGGTTAAGTGTCCAACTCTTGATACCTGGGCCAGGTCACGACCTCAAGGTTTGTGAGTTTGAGCCCAGCATTGGGCTCTGCTCTGACAGCATGAAGCCTGCTTGGAATTCTCTAGAGAGCTCTCCCTCCCTCCCTCTGCCCCTCCCCCACTCACACTTGCATGTACTCTAAATAAAAAAAATAAACCTTAAAAAAAAAAGAAAATCCCTTTTACTACTACTATTAATAATAACGGAAATATGTTGAGCGCTTTTCTTCTCATGATATGTCATGAGACATATCATGAAAAGACAAAAACAAGAATCAAAGTGAATGCCTGTCAAGTGTTCTGGCTACAGTTATCTATCACCCACTTTATGATGAAGGTTATAGTTGCTAATAGGGCTAGTCTAGATTGTTCCCCTAAGAAATTAGATTCTTGGTTCAAAGAAATGAATTTCTCAAGGGAAACTAACTATTCAGCTAAAGGAAAATGAAGTTATTACATACTTGGATCATTCAATTAGCTCTCCCGGAATCAATACCATACTAATCCAACAACTATCTAATTTATTAAAAATTTGCCTTTCTGTATCATTTGGTCCAAAAGTAAAATATTTATGTTATCATGCAGATAGGAGCTTCCTGGTATATGTAACAGGGGTCAATTAAAATCAATAATATATTATGTGAGTGTATTTAAAAACAGTCTCTTTAGTTTTGGGTGATCGGATCTGTACAGACATAATCAAGATTTTCAGCCTTTAAAACTGAGGAAGAGAGTCCTTGGTAAAATAAAATTTTATTCAATTTGGCAAGCAATAGACATTTACCAAGGATGAGAGCTGTAATTCATTGCTATTTATTTTATATATGTATGCATATACTTATGAATAGAATCATTAATAAAACCTATAACTGTACCCAGTTTATTTAATCCTTGTGAAAAGAATGGGTTAGAATTGTATCTATAACTGATTGCTTCTCTTGTTACAAACTAATTCTTTATTTCCAAGTTATTGTAAGACTTCTTCTCTTTAACATTCCATCAGTGGCTGTATTTCAACATGTTTAACAGAAACCAAAATGTCCCATTGGAAACTTGATGCTCTCTGTAATTTTTTTTTTTTAACATTTATTTTTGAGACAGAGAGAGACAGAGCATGAACGGGGGAGGGGCAGAGAGAGAGGGAGACACAGAATCGGAAGCAGGCTCCAGGCTCTGAGCCATCAGCCCAGAGCCCGACGCGGGGCTCGAACTCACGGACCGCGAGATCGTGACCTGAGCTGAAGTCGGACGCTTAACCGACTGAGCCACCCAGGCGCCCCTATAATTTTTAATGACATGTCCATCTTTTGAATTACTTAGGCTTGAAACCAGGGTCATCTTTAAGCCTTTCTTCCAACAGATCAGGAGATCTGAGAGACAGGCAGAACTGGGTGCTATGACTAGAAACAATTTATTTCATATCTCTCAGCCTCCATTTATTTCATATAAACTGAGGATAATAATTCAGTACTTACAGTATTGCCAATAAGGGGAAAAAAAGTGATCATGTCTGCATAAAGCAGGGCACAACCCTGGCTCAAAAGGAAGGGTCAATAAATGCTTAGTCAAAGTAGCAGGGGTACATTATAATCCTGACATAACTGAAAAGAAATGCATATCATAGTTATGCCAGGAAGATAGCTGGCTTTTTTTCTTTATCAAAATGAAAAATATTGAATTTTTTTGTGGGTTGGTGCCCTGTGAGCAACAGGTAGGGGAATTCAAAATGGTATTGTCAGGTATCTGTCTTCGCAGATACTGCAAACACTCTTTGGATATTTATTTCAATGTATGAAGGAGCAATATTCAAACTGTCACCATTTTTCAAGAATAAGTCTCCACAGGTAAAACAAGTTTAAAATTGGCATACGGTACATAGATTCCAAGTTGGTAACCCCAAAACTGTTTTAGATATGGTGAAACAGTTTCATAACGTGTTCAAGTTGGACATAATCTTACAAATCATCCAAATTCCTCTGTCACAGTTGAGCCTGATGAGAATTAGAGCAGTTGGGCCCAGTTAGCAAAGCTGCCATATTGGTTAATGGGAGCACGTAGGCTAGAACTCACTCTTCCCTCTTAAATCAAGGGGTTTTACCCACACTGCACCATTCCATCTCCTAAACCTGATTTTGAAGGCCAATGGCCATATCTCTTCATCTCTCTATATTGAATTTTACTCTAGGGTTGATTGGCATTCCCTAAACTTTGAACCCAATGTAATAATACTATATGTCCTTAAAATACAAAATATAAAAAATGGAATTCTTGTAAGAAACATATTCAATTAAAAACTTTCATATTCTCTCAGTCTGTTCTCATCTTCATCTGTAACAAAATATAACTCATCATTTTTAAAAACTAAGATCCACTTAGGAAAGTGCTGATTATACATTTGTAACAGTGATTTATATAAAATCATACATCATATCATGCTATATATAATATTTTTAAATGAATAATGAGTTTAGAAAATAGTATTTTTATGAACAAGGTAGAGGTAGATGTTACAGAATAAGACTTCTCTTCATATTACCTTCCCCTGCAACACTATTAAAATTATAATGACAACATAAGAAATGTGTATGTGTGAAGATATTTCCCTTACACACACATGCATGGTCACACACACACACACACACACACACACACACACACACACACAGTGCTGAAGTAAATAAAAAATTAAAGAAAGCCATTTTTGGTAGGAAAAGCATGGTATGTGAACCAGAAAATGATAGATTAATATAAATATCATTCACAATTTCTTCTAGGTTTTATATATTTATTGCTTATTTCCTGAAACACATGAAACTTTAAATCTGATGATGCAATTTTGTGTTTCTTAGTTCCTGCCATTGAGACAAATATTTTGATCAAACATTTTGATCTGTAGTCCAGAGAAATGCCTCCACATTTTTTTTCTTTCTACACAGTGCAATATCATCCATTTGTCAGAGATTTGAAGATTAAGTAAACTTTCATGATGTACAGCCAGCCACTCTAATTTTCTACAACCAGGAAGCTGAGACCCAGAGGGTTAAGTTAATTAGTGGCTGAGTTAGGGCTAGCATTTAGGTCTACGGACAAGCATGGCATTCTGAGTATGTTATGATGGTTTTATGTGCAGTTTTGACCTCTGTATTTATTACTGGAGAGGCTTTATTCGTTATTTGATTTATTTTCTTATTTCTGTTCAAACTTAAATCACTTTTATGAGGAAACCCTTGACTAAAAAAACAAACAAAAAACCTCTTAAACAGAACCAAATCTAACAATAGTAACCACAGCAAAACTCAATTAAGGTAAATTTGAAAAGAGGAACTCAAAATGATGTTAGTTTCTTAGGTTTACCGGTTAACAGCTCCTTAAGCACATCTCTGTGATTTTTTTATTCCATTGTCTCCAATTGAGAAGTTTTCCCCCCAGTATGAATGTATTTCATTTCTATTTATTCTTTGAAACTAAGATCAAATGTTACCTTGTGAGTTAAGCTCTGCCCTGATTTTATGAGACACTGTCTCTAAATTCGTACAGCACATTTTTCCTTGCTTATATGTGCTCACCACAAGTGGTATGGCATTTTAGTTGAATAAATGTGACTTTTCTCCCCAAAACTAAATTGTAGACACATTGAGAGCAGGAATTAAGTCACATATTCTCCTCCCAGCCATTTAACACTCAGTGAATGAAAGAGGCAAGTCTCATGTTTAAAGTGGGGTAGGGAATTCCAATATGATAAATTTCAGTACAATACATTAATTTCCGCTAACACATAAAAAAATGATGATGGTGAACAGGTCCATCCTTGTAAGGTTGCAAAGTAAGACAAGTAATCTAAGTTATTCCTTCAAAAATTAAAAATCCCATGCCCAAATACACTTTAAATGAACCTGCTAGAAGATAAATGCTCACCAGGAAAAGCTACAAAGGATGAGCAAGGATACAGAACTAACTCACATGAGGAAAATTTTGATACCATTTTTCCCCCAGACCGTTTGAGGCTGGAGAACAAAACTGTTGGATGAAAGCCAGAGGTTTTAAAGATATGCATAGCCAGTACCATCAGCGCCCTGCCCATCCCTGTCAGAAACCACCTCTCCACAATGAAGACAGCCATTGGGCAACACCGGCCATGTTGCCCCAGATCCTTTGTTTTTATTTCTGATTTGTTTTGTTTTGTTTTCCTGGCCCCTGAAGCCACAGTCAACCTTGCCCGAATACCAGTGCTCCTAGATGCAGTCCTGAACCAAACATCAATGCAGAGTCTGTGGATAATTATTCCAGTGGTTGTGGCTGGTTACGAATAAGCTTCTGAGGTGTACTTTACCTTGTCTTCCCATCCAGAGAGACCCCAGTCGTCCACAGAGCACCCTGGGTGATGGCACACTCTTGACCACCTATTCCTTCCTCCCTGTCTCACTGTTTCACTCCTATACTGTTCATTCTTGGGTCACAAATCACTTTCCAAGTAAACTATTTGCACTCCAATTCTTATCTCAGTGTCTTTCTCTGAGGAAACAAGCCAAGAAGGTATATTTTGCTTATGATATATTTCATATAAAATTTTTTGAGTTATTTCTATTTAAAACGTTGACTTCTAAAAGTCTCTTTTTGTTCTTAGGAATCTTCTCTATAGTCCATAGAATCTTTTATGGCCTAACAATATATTTTTATCTAAACTAGAGCCCAAAGTTGATCTTTATTGTATTCATAGACGATGAGCCCACAGGATGTTTTTCTTACCTGGCACGTCAATAACAAGTATTGGGAACTCTAGAGGCACCTGGGTGGCTCAGTAAGTTGAGTGTCTGACTTCAGCTCAGATCATGATCTTGCAGTTTGGGAGTTCGATCCCTGTGTCGGACTCTGTGCTGACAGCTTAGAGCCTGGAACCTACTTCAGATTCTGTGTCTCCCTCTCTCTCTGCCCCTCCCCTGCTTGCACTCTCTCTCTCAAAAATAAACAAACATTAAAAAACAAAATAAACACACAGGTATTGGGAACTCTAAACCATAGCAATGTTACAGTTCAAATAAACAAAAAAATTTGACAAGATGAAATATGTTTATAAAATATACAAATACTGCAAAATTTGATCCATGAAGACAGTTATTGATCCTGTTGATCTAGATATTGAAATTACCTCTTTTATGGATATCAAAAGTGTGGGCCAGAAAAACTTTTAAAACTTGTATGATGTTTCTTCTGCTGATTCAAGGAAAATTTTATTACTCAACTACATATTACAGTTAGCTTATCAGACTAGTGTGAAAAATGTTTTAATATATAATCTCTTAAATTAAAAAAAATTAACATTTATTCATTTTTGAGAGACAGAGAGAGACTGAGCATGAGTAGGGGGAAGGACAGAGAGAGAGGAAGACACAGAATCTGAAGCAGTCTCCAGGCTCTGAGCTGTCAGCACAGCCCCATGCGGGGCTCGAAATCACAAACTGTGAGATCATGACCTGAGCTGAAGTCGGACGCCCAACCGACTGAGCCACCCAGGCGCCCCTATAATCTCTTAAATTTTATAAATACACTACTTGTAGATCAGCCTTAGAGTTGGAAGATGAATGCATGTCCCATAACTACACTAATACAATAAATTCTTTTCCTTTGTTAGTAATAGATGCACATTGTCTTTCATTAATTTCATTCATTCATCCAGAAACATCAGTTTGATACCTAATATCTCTGTTTTTCTGCTTACAGAGAAAACAGTGGTGATCTGCTTATTCAGTGTTTTTAAATCAAGTGAATTTTTAATTAAATTTCTTGCTTCACGCTCAAATGTTGAGTAAATACACATGTCAATTTTTACTTTAGTTATCCAAGAGATTTTAGGAGAAAACTAGGTATGAAAACTGAAGATAGTTTTTAGATAAAAATCTGAAACGTTACTGAGATAGTTGTTCGTAGACTTAGAAAAGATTGTGCCATTAAGAAAAGATTTACAATAGAAGTATTTTATACTTTGGGTATTCATTAAAAGCATCACACTCTTTATTTTCATTTTGTCTTGAAACATTAATTGCTACAGATTTATGAATGACCTAATTCTGCATTAAGTTTCAGTAATAAAAACTTCATTACAACACTTGTTATGAGAAATGTGACATAAAATTTTTAAAAGCAATTCTCAAATATTGTGTTTATTGTCTCAGCCTTGAAAGATATATTTTTTTTCTATGATTAGCATGCCTATGCAATTTTAAGCACTTCTCTGGTTTATGTTAAATTGTATGTTTAATAATTTAGGTAAGCATGAAAGCCGAGATAAGAATTCAGATAAAATATCTATTCCCTCCACTCCCCCTAAATATCCATGAATTTATTAAAATAAGTGATTATACTGTTTACCATCCCAGGGTTAATTTAGAGGATGTTTAATCACAAAATTTATAATGTATCTCTATACATTCAGGTCTTCAGATATGGTATTTGCTTTCTTAAGTTAAGCCAACTAAAGATAGGAAATACTGTCTTTTATTTTCTTCCAAGTAACTCTTAAACTTAACAAAATCTTGTGTGGCCAAGGTAGGATATGCTAAAATCCCACCTGCCATCACATTATCTTGAGGGAAAAAAATAGGATGAAATATATTGCCTGAACTTTAATGGAAATGCTAATTTTTAAAAATTCTTAAGTATTTGCATATTTATATTAATATACAGTGTCTTTTAAATATAACAAGTCTCAGTAGGTCCCAAATAAATACAAATAATGTCAACAAACAAATTAAGTAAGTCAATATAGTTTCCCTAAGGGTAGATAAACTACTTATTTTCTTTGTTTCTCCAGAGTCTGTATCCCAGGAGGTGGGTATAGCGGATGTCACCCAATCAATGTTACTTAAGGGAACATCTTTGTAAGAGCAAGTAGCTAATAGAAAGGGATTATGGTCATAAAGGGAAATAGTATATAAAATGCTCCATAAATAAAAAAATGTTTCATCAATTTGAAGCTTTATGCAATAAGAAGCATGCACACCTCTTGATAAGAGTCATAAAATAAATGTGGTTCCACTGCATCTAGTCACAAAGGATTGCACGTAACTTTTATAATAATTTTTTTCCATAAACCTAATATACTTCAAACATTTACTCATTTAGAAAAGGTCTGGGTTTCTTACTTATAAATCTAGATGTCTCCTATTTATATTCTTAGATCTCTGCCATTGTGTTGACTTGGTAGAACAAAAGACAAAGAAACTGCTGAAAATGAGATTTAAACCAACTACTTTTATTGGTAGAGGAGAGAAGAAACAAAGCAACACCTAAAGTGAAAAATGGATTGATTGATGGCTGCTGTTACTCTATGTGACTCACTGCAACCATCTTATGCCTATATCTTTATAGCAGGAAAAATACTTTCTATATACCATTTCAGTTTCCTCAATACTGGGTATGATAGATACAGATGTTTTTCTAGACAGAAAAATGAATGCCAAGAGAATAATGTCTTGCTACTTTTATAAAGCCAGTAAGTGGGGGAGATAAGACCCTAAATTACTTTTCCCCACCAGATAACACATGAAACTTCTCAATAAAACATGCCTATATTTAGAAATGAACAGAGGTGCCTGGGTGGCTCAGTCGGTTGGGCAACTTCAGCTCAGGTCAGGATCTCACGGTTCATGGGTTCGAGCCCCGCACCATGGTCTGTACTAACAACGCAGAGCATGGAGCCTGCTTTGGATTCTGTATCTCCCTCTCCCTCTGTTCCCCCCTGCTCGTTATCTGTCTCTCTCTGTCTCTCAAAAATAAATGTTAATTTTTTTTTTTTTTGCAAATGAACAATTATGGGACACCTCAGTTGCTCACCTGAGACTTTGGCTCAGGTCATGATCTCACGGCTCATGAGTTCGAGCCTCGTGTCCAGCTCTGTGCTGACAGCTCAGAGCCTGGAGCCTGCTTTGGATTCTTTGTCCCCCTCTCTTTGCCTCTCCTCCACTCGTACATGTCTCTCTCTCTCTCAAAAGTAATAAACATTCAAAAAATTAAAAATAAATAAATAACAAAAAATAAAACAAGAAATGAACATTTATGTATGAACACATGTGAGCATGAGTGTGTGCATATGCACGTATGTAATAACTTTATTACTAAACAAGTCTGCTATCTTTAAGTCCCTTAGTGGCTAAGCATACCGAAAGTTAGGGTAGGCAGTTGATGTAAAAACAAAAAACCCTGACTATTGAAAGAGCTAAGTGGGAAAAACAAAACAAAACAAATCTTTACCAAGTCTCAAATCTTTACCAAAAGATCTGATGCAAGTTTCAAAGCTCTATTTTTAAGGGTTCACAAGTTATTTCCATAGTGATGTTTTCTGCTACTCACTTGCAACATTTTGGAAACAGCACCTTCTGCCTCCAATCAGACTTCACTCCAACTTATCTATTTCTTGTGATTATTTGTTTATGCAGTCAACCAAGTTTGATATTTAAGCTATCAAGTATTCCTTTGAAACTGACAAATTCATCCTGTTGTCTACCTATTTTGAATATCTTTTGTCATAAGTGGGTGGACCCCCTTCCAGGATAGAGTCTGATATCTAAACTTCCCCATGCCTCTGGGCACCAAGAGAAGGACTTCATCATAGATCAGTACACACAGTCTGGGTAGGCTTCCCACAAATCCCAAATATAATCAGTGCACAACAACTACTTTCATAATAATGACCTCTCATCAAAGTCTTTTTCGAATTTTTCCCTTACCTGAAGGGAATTTGCATTTACCACCAGTGCATGTCAATAATTTCTCTTAAATGCTGATTTAAAAGTCTCCCCTCAAGAACACCTTTCCTTGATAAACTTTTCTATATTAATATATTCTTTGTTCTGTGTTCAAAACAGTAATATGTGTTTCATATTTCCTCCTTTAATCTCTATTTATGTACTTTGCTTATCAGCAATACTGCACATGTTTTAAGAAAGGGGAAAAAGATACCTATTTTTAAACATTCTACACATGCTCAGGAAATAAATAAATTTTATCTTTACCTCTATTCTTAGCGATAGCAGAACAATTAATAATATAGAGCCCTGAGAGTGTAAAGATTACTGGTCAGGAGATATTTGAAACGGTTCACAAATAATGTACAATACAGTACATCTTTAATTCCTATGACATGCATAGGTTTATTTGTTGGATTTTTTCTCTTTACTACTACAAACTTCAACTGAGGATCTACCAAATGCAAAGAACCATGCGGTTGTGTGTGTGTGTGTGTGTGTGTGTGTGTGTGATAATTTTTAAAAAAAGATAACAAAGGTCCAGAACTGTTCCTATAGAATTATGTGCTCTCTTCTGGAATATAAAACCAGAGTTTAGATTGGGAGAAGCACAGCAGAAACAGCAATGACTATCAAGGACATAAAACAATGTTAGGATTACCTAGCAGTTGTATATGCTGTGGAAGTAAAAAAAAAAAAAAAAAAAAAAACACTAAGAAGTTTTCATGGAGTAGGTACAATTTCTGTGGGGTCTGGAAAGATTTCTAAAGTAAATTAATTCCAGTAACGTGTTTAAAACTAGATTCAAATACTTAATATTTTTCAGTCTGAATTTGGATTTTGATAGGTATTGAACTCTTAAGTAAGACTGTTAACAATTCTGCAGACATATAACCTTTTTACAGCATACTTTATATTGTTCTAGGATTGTTACATACATGTAACAGACACAGGATAAATTTTTAAGTATCGTAAGGGCTAGAACCACAGTATATACTTATTTTATGTCCCTCATAATACTAAGTAGAATGCTAAGCACGTAAGCATTTTTTTTTTTCCGTCAAAGTGTGATTCACGAAACACCTGCACCAGAACATCGAATGTACTGTACCATTCAAAGTTTAGGTTACTAAGCCTCATTCTAGACCACTCAAATCAGAAAAAATTAGAATTCCTAGTAAGAACTCCAAGTAATTCCCAGAGAGCATTAAAAGACTTAACAGCCACTAATGTAAAGGGTGCTAAGCACACACTTACTGAATGATGCAACACAATGATACTGCTTGAATTATCAAGGCCATTGTTTTGACACGGTAACTGGCATCAGTTTCAAGCGAAGCATCTGCAAGAACATTTCTATTCTGAAGTATTTGCAAAGTTATACTGGAAAGGCTGTCTCAAAAGCTAAATACTTTACACAAAGTGTTGAGGAGAACAAAGAGAGGTCAGCAAGTGAACAGACAGACACATGATTCTGACTCTATGCACTACGATTCCTAACCAGTTCCCTCATCCCTGTCCCCAGCCTCACCCCAAAACACGGAAGGGAAGAAAACAAGTAAATTCATGAAATCCTGAGAATTTCATTAAACATTTTATCTCCAATTTGGAAAGATGTGGAAGGAGGAATAACTAGGCAGCCTTAGGAAAATTTCTGAGACAGAAAATCTATAGGTACCTCCATAGGACTTTGGCACCAATGAGAAAAATGATTAGTCCAAAGACATTATGGTCCATCAGGCTGTGTATGTGGAGGGCAAGAAGGATAAGCCCAAATCAACCACAGTGGGACACACTCCTGAGTGAGTGGAGCTGAGCATGAGGTCATTCATATTGTCTAGAAGAGACAGCAGAATCCAAACCTCTATCTACAGACTAGGACTGTACTCAGTAGACTCAGTCCAGATCTGTGTCTCAAAATTTACACGGCCACATGTCAGAAAAACAGATAGAAAACCAAACCCAGACCTCAAAGACACACTTGAAGTAGAGGGGAAAAAATTCTTTAAAATTAAGTCTCTGGAGAGTGTTATGCTAAGTGAAATAATTCATACAGAGAAAGACAGATACCATATGTTTTCACTCTTATGTGGATCCTGAGAAACTTAACAGAAGACCTTGGGGGAGGGGAAGGAAAAAAAATTAGAGAGGGAGTGAGCCAAACCATAAGAGACTCTTAAAAACTGAGAATAAACTGAGGGTTGATGGAGGGTGGGAGGGAGGGGAAAGTGGGTGATGGGCGTCGAGGAGGGCATCTGTTGGGATGAGCACTGGGTATTGTATAGAAACCAATTTGATAATAAATTTCATATTTAAAAAAAAAATCAGTTTCTTAGGGCACCTGGGTAGCTCAGTCGGATAAGCATCCAGACTTTGACTTAGGTCATGGTCTCATAGTTCATGAGTTTGAGCCCCATGTTGGGTTCTGTGCTGACAGCTCAGAGCTGGAGCCTATTTTGGATTCTGTGTTTCCCTCTTTCTCTGCCCCTCATCTTCTTGTGTGTGCTCTCTCACTCTCTCAAAAATAAATAAACATTAAAAAAATTAAAACTAAGTCTCAGTGAGAAGGGCACTTACTATATATTACATCCAATTGAAGGTCTAGATAAAGTTGCCCTTAGTAAGCGTTAGCAAGAAGAGGCACAGCAGTGGGAGGCTTAGTCACTAAAGCATCTGACTCTTGATTTGGGCTCAGGTCATGATCTTACATCATGAAATCCATGCTGTTAGTATGGCACCTGTTTGGGATTCTCCCTTTCCCTCTCTTTCTTCCCCTCTCCTGCTCATGCTCTCTCTCTCTCTTTCTCTCTCTCTTAAAATAAATAAACACTTAAAAAAATTCTACTCTGGAATGAAAATCAAAAACAAAAACAAAACTGGAAATAAATTATCCAAATGAACTTCACACTCTGGAAGAGTTTGGCAGTCATACAAATTTAACAAGAAGTGTTAAAAGAGGAGACAACAAAACAAGAGAAGATGGCAAGAATGATTACAAAGAACAGATAAAAACCAGGTCAAAGTCTTTATGTATCTACATTGATTACAATGGTGGATCTCGGGGTGCCTGGGTGGCTCAGTCAGTGGAGCACTCGACTCTTGATTTTGGCTCAGGTCATGATCTTTTTTGAACCCTGAATCGGGCTCTACATGGACAGCACAGAGCCTGCTTGGGATTCTTTCTCTCCCTCTCTATGTCCCTCCCCGACTTTTACACACACTATCTCTCAAAATAAATAAATAAACATTAAATAAATGGTGGATCTCACTACCTCAAAGCTCTAAAAATACCAATGTTTTGGTTGCCTCAGTTCTTATTGATTTAATAGTTCTGGGATGCAGTCTGAACCTTGAGACTTTTTAAATTTTTACAGGTGATTCTGATGTGCAGCCAGGATTGAAAACCTTTGGATTAGAAATACCAATAATAGGGGCGCCTGGGTGGCTCAGTCAGTTGGGCGTCTGACTTCAGCTCAGGTCATGATCTCACGGTCCGTGATTTTGAGCCCCGCGTTGGGCTCTGTGCTGACAGCTCAGAGCCTGGACCCTGCTTCAGATTCTGTGTCTCCCTCTCTCTCTGACCCTCCCCCGTTCATGCTCTGTCTCTCTCTGTCTCAAAAATAAATAAAACATTAAAAAAAAAAAGAAATACCAATAATATAATAGATGTGTATGGTAACTAGAATAATGGAAAGAAGAGACTAAAATTCAAGTTAACGAAGAGGAAAGCCAAAGAATTAAAGCAACCAGAAAATATATAATAGAAACCAGAGGACAAAGAGGCTCTAACAGAAGAATAACTGGTGTCCCTGAAGTACAGAGAGTAAAAGAGGGAATAAAATGATAATCAAAAGTATAATAAATGAATATTTTCATGAAACCAAGAGAAAAAGTGAATGTGAAAATCAAAGTTACACATTGTCACAAGAAAACTTTTTTTAATGTTTCTTTATTGTGTTTGTGTGTGTGTGTGTGTGTATGTGTTTGTGTGACAGAGAGAGACAGAATCCCAAGAAGGCTCAGTGCTGTCAGCATAGAGCCCACCATGGGGCTCAATGATCATAGACAGATAAGCTGTGTGGCTATGTTAAAATAAAACTTTATTTATAGATACTAAAATTTGTATTTATATACTTTTCATGTTTCATGTTTTTAAAGTTTATTTCTTTATTTTCAAAGACAGAAAAGGAGATTGAGAGCAGGGGAAGAACAGAAATAGAGGGAGAGAGAGAACCCCAACCAGGCTCCATGCTTCCAGTGCAGAGCCCCATGTGGGGCTCAATCTCATAAACCATGAGATCATGACCTGAGTCTAAATCAAGAGTCAGACACTTAACTGAGCCACCCAGGCACCCCATTATAGGTAGTATTTAAAACAAATTTTTTTCAACGATTTAAAAATAAAACCATTAGCTCAAAGGCCTTATCAAAACAGGAAATGGCCAAATTTGACCTGGGAGCTGTAATTTGCCAACCTCCGTTCTAGACAAACATTTCTCTTCTCCAGTACAACTAACATGTCAGGTGGGATAATTCTTTGTTGGAGAAAACTGTTTAGTGGCATCTCTGGCCACTGTTCATTGCCAATTAACCAGCTATGCATTGAGCACAGCTAATTTCAGTTGTAAAGTTTATTGACAGAGAATTCAAAGGGACTTTTCCCTCAATATGAACACTAAATTCACAAGGTATATTATAATTACTTTAGCTGCCTTGATAAATATAACTCAATTACCACCCCTCCACCTTTTTGCTTTCATTTAAACTATAGTCAAGTCAATCCTTCATTCTGTATTATTAATAATAAGATTCCATTCACAGTGCCTTTCTAAGCACATTGTCAAAAACAAAAACTGAGAAACACCATTTAAAATATAAAAAACAAAAGTTATGGGTGCCTATGTAACAAAACCATGCATAATATCTCCATTGGAGGTGGAAAATTCCTATTAATATTAGTTTAAGGTTCAAACCTGTAAAGAACAAAAGGCTTTAAGCATTATCAGGTCTAAATTTTCATGATTTTCTGATATATTAAGCAAACATGATTTTGGTTACGGCTTCATCTGTTTGGTGCGATCAAGAAATGTAAACGTGTGAAGAAGACTCAATTCTTCAATGAGAAGATTTAAGTAAAAATACTTTGTAAAAGGTAAAACCAGAAAGGAAATGCGAAGTGTCATCTGCACGGATGCACGTGTGTGCGTATTTGCATGAGTGAACTTGTGTGTGTTTCTTGTGGTTCCAATGGACTTGTGTCTCAAAAAATCAGCACTAAATAAATGCTTATTAACTAGGGTGCTGGGATGGCTCAGTCAGTTAAGCATCTGACTCGATTTCAGCTCAGGTCATGCTATCAGGTTCATGAGTTCAATCCCTGTGCTGGGCTCTGCACTGACAGCACAGAGCCTGTTTGAGATTCTGTCTCCTTCTCTCTGTCCTTTCCCTGCTCACTCACTCTCTCTCTCAAAAATAAATAAACTTTAAAAAATGCTTATTAACTGGCAAAACATGTATTGCAATATAAACAACTCAACTGGTTTTCTCTGTCATTTTTGTCATTACCTACAAATAACAGTTTAAAGGGCTTAACATTCAAATTTGACTCTGGTCTAATCACTCACACATAGAACAGTGATTTTATTTATGTGCTCAATTAGCATTAATTGAGAAGCAACTATGTTCTGGATTTTGTGTTTGCTACTGGTGACCACTGAAAAAATATGGGAAAAAAATCACTATCTTATAGAATGTATCATCTGGCAGTAGAAATAATCATTGTGATGTCTTATAGAAGTCTTCCAACTGAAGATCAGTAATAATATTTAAAGTTGGGAGCCTCTTTCTCTTCTGGTTCTTATCCTTTTGCAATTTCATTCCATGTACCAAAATGAAATGTTCCAAATTTTCCTTTCCTTTTTTCCCTAACCAATGGATATGCATTCACTCTTATGTTTGGTGATCAAGGGATTAGCAATGTTTGGAGCCTCCTCAGGACCTACATGATCTATAGGTGGGAATATCAATATAACTATAGTAAAATCCATGAGGAAAACAAAACAAAAACAAAGCAAGATCCAGTTAGTATTATATCATGCTAAAATATGCTAGCTCCAGAACATAAAGTAAATATATTTCCTTTTGAAATAGTTCTCATGTCAGAATGACCTCTAGGACTTCCAAGGAGAGTTCTTCCCAGATTTTGCTGGAATCCATGTGAATATTATGGATATAACTTACAGAATCTAAGAGTATTGTTTGGTGGTTCTCCAGAACTTTGGAGTAATAGAGGTCAAACACAGAATCTGCTCATTGAGGGAACCTACCGTCAACTAGGAAAATGCAACAGATAATAAATTTAAAACATGGTTCAATAGACAGTGAAGATCAATGATGGGCAAAGGTACCATTTTTGCCTCAGAGATATTTCACTGCTCATTGGGTAAAGTTCACCTGCTAGTGGGTATTACCTTGGCATTTTTTTCCACAATGGTAAGTCCTTTGGTGTTAATTATGATCATGCACTATCAAATGCCCATAAGGCAACACCGCTCTGGTTGCCCTGGTGGATACGACACACTAGTTTTCAAATTGCTGCTATGGAATTCAGTTGAATTTTGTTTTGTTAAGTAATATTTCTGTAAAGTCATCACATTTAACATGGAGGAAAAAATAAAGTAATTTTCAGTACATATTTTGATAACCTTAATGCACCAAATTCCCTTATTAATATTGTTTTCAGAATAGTTTCACATAGTGATCGATTCTTCTGTCAATATTTAAAGGTATCTCTTTTAGTCTTCATTTTCTGGAAAGACTTGCCTTACCTCCCCTTCATAAGGCATGTGGTACAGGCTTCAATGCTTACTTCAATGTATGACACTGATTATAACATCATTTAAATTTTAATTTGTTTTTTTAAGTTTATTTATTTTGAGAGAGAGAGAGATGAGGAGAGCAAGCAGGGGAAATGTGGGGGTGGGGAGGGGGAGAGAATCACAAGCAGGCTCTGTGCTACAGAGCCTGATGTGGGGATCAAACTCATGAACCATTAAGATCATGACCTGAGCTGAAACCAAGAGTTGGATGATGAACTGACTGAGCCATTCAGGTGCCCCTTCTTTTTTTTTTTTTTTTTTTTTTTTTTTTTTTTTTTTTTTTTTGGAAGAAGAGAGAGAACTATCTATATTTATAGATGTATATAACTATGTAAGTACCAAAAAACATTCATCCAAACAAAGATAGAACTATATATATCTCAGCTATAACATTACACTTGAGTAAATTCTGCAAAAGTTTCTCTATAAAAGACATTTACTTGATGAGGACTGTAAGAAAGGGAGATGAAGTGAGATTATGAACTCTCCAGAATCTCTATCTTTGCATCTCAAGCTCTTGAGAACATACATCATCTGGAACAGGATGGTGAGGAAGGGCTGTTAAGACGTCTCATGAATTTAAGAAAACTTTGCTTGCAATCTTTGAAGATTCCCATTTAGAAACTTCTTAGCGATGTAGATTTCCCTCTGACACTATCACGCAGAAGGCACAGGAGCAGGGGATGCTCTCTGTTTTTCATACCATGACATACCTCTCATGAGAAAGGCCTAGGGTTATGTTTACCTTCCAGTGAGAAATGCTTGTAAGCAACATGGATGAGAGCTTCCCAGCTCTCGGTTTTAGACATCAAGGTGCTATTATTGCAACACAGCCAAAAGAGTAGCCTCAGGGAAATAGCCTGGGGCAAAGAGTCATGGTCTACTTCTTAAGTTAATAGAACTACAGCTTCACGGAGCTGCCTCCAAGACGTCTCTTGAGTTTTTGTTGCCCCAGGGCCTCAGCATCACTTTTATACACAGTCTTTCATCCATAGTAAACCTGAGAGTACAACAGAGTTTAGAACAAAGATACTTTTTTCCTTTCATATTTTACTGAATGGTGACATTTATTGTGATTCTCACTTGCGATGAGTAAGTATTCAAAGGTAATTAAATCAAGGAGCTGAATATGTTATTTTTATTCTTCCCGCATTCATATTTTTTATAGAATGATCTTGGAATCACAACTTTAAGAAAAGAATAACTAGGATTTTTTTAATTGTGTCCAACTCTTTTAGATTTTAGGTTATTTAAAAAAGAACCACATAGCCATAGATAATTTTATATCATTTAGAGCGAATATTTTTATAATATTCATCATTGATTGCCTAGGATGTGTTAGAATTATAATTTGTATTTGTTTTAAAATGTCCCTTGCTATTCTGTACCCTGTGATTTAAGAAATGGTATAGAGAACATATGAAACCGTATGGCAAGTTCTTAATGAGTAACTCAGATGATTAAACAAAATGTCACAGAATGGTGTGCTCACCATGCATCTGGAAGGGCCTTATGTTCATTGAGGAGTTCAGGCTGGAGAGTAGTGTTCTGATCAATAGGTAGTTTGAAGAAGGACATTCCACAGAGTAGGGACATTTATTAAGTTAATTTGTCACAGTACCTAACATCTACAATAGAAATGAAAATTCAAAATAGCTGAATTAATTTCTAAACATTCCCTCATTCAATAAAGAACCAGTAATTTGATTAAAGAAATCTGTGAAAGTTTTAGCTGATCCTGGGTCTCTGCTATTAAATTTGCTCACTTTAAAATTCAAATTAATGATCATTTTGCTAGGGAAAAAATATTCATCGAAACGAGGAAAAACAAAAAAGCCCTGCTTAAAATCAACAGAGGACATAGTTAACATTACATAACAAAGATAGATAGAACTCAGATGTCAAGAGGTGCGAAGGGTCTGTGTCTTTACCACCTGTGTAAACTAAGAGGTTAGTGAACCAGAGCTTAACGAGTGCTGTCAGAAGGCAGGAGGACTCCAGATCAGACACAAAGGACAGCTTATCACTCATATGAACAACACTAACTTGTATATCAGCATCTGAACAGGTTCCCTGAACCCCAATTCCCACAGGGGGATGCCAAGAGGGCCAGGTGCCCCCTATTCAGGCCAATGCTGTATCCCTGGAAAGATTCCCTGAGTTTAAGGAACCTAAATCTTTCATAAAGGCAAGTAAGAAAACCTTTCTTCTGCTCTACATAGATATAACGTCTGTCTTCCAAAACCATTAACTAGAAAACATCCTTGAAAAGATCATTCAGAACCAAGGCAAGTGACGTCTGTTCACAAGACAGGCAGAGACACAATAAACCCATAGAGAATGGTCTCTTAAAATCAGATTAATAGCTCATATTTATAACTAAAGTCTCCTTGCAAATATGTTGCATGTGGTATCAGAATATAAACAAGCCTAGGGCGCCTGGGCGGCTCAGCCAGTTAAACGTCCGACTTCTGCTCAATTAATGATCTCATGGTTCGTGAGTTCAGGCCCCACATCCGGTTCTGTGCTGACAGCTCAGAACCTGGAGCCTGCTTCGGATTCTGTGTCTCCCTCTCTCTGCCCCTCCCCTGTTTACAGTCTGTCTGTCTCTCAAAAACAAATAAACATTAAAAAAAAATTAAAAATATCCATTAAAAATATGAACAAGCCTATGAGACGAGGTTTCAGGTGGAAAACTGAAGCAAAGAGAAATGAGTGACTATCTCAAGGCCAAGCAACTCTTTATTTATGAAGCTAAAAAGGATGAATCTAAAATGGATGCCTGTCTTAACCACTATGATCTACATCTAATGAATTGTATATTGTTCTCCTCTACCACAAATGCTAGTCATACAGTCATTAGTGATCCATATAGTTCATACCTATTACACTAGCAGGTGAAGTAATCACATCTCTGAATACAGAATAGGATTGTCCAATATCTTTCATATTCAGATGTACTTATGCAGGTTTTTAATTCTAAGAATATGATGCCTGTTTGAGGTTTCAGGAATTCCACTATGATACTATCCTTAGTTCTTTTTGTTTTCAATAGGCAACTGTAGCATAATTTTCAACTGGACATCAGGAAACATGAGCTTTATACTCACTGTATCATCCCAGGAAAAATACTTTTTCCACAGTGCCTGAGATTCCTTTCATACAAAACAAAGTGATGATCTCTAAAGTTGTTCTAACTCTACATTCAAGGCAATATTACATGTCCCCCATGATGCTAATATTTAATATAATTCTGTATTTCTAACAATGCTAGACACTGGCAGTCTATATAAAACATTAACTGGGGAGCCTGGGTGGCTCAGTCAGTTGAGAGTCCGACTTCAGCTCAGGTCATGATCTCATAGTTTGTGGGTTCGGACCCTGCATCAGGCTCTGTGCTGACAGCTCAGAGGCTAGAGCCTGCTTCAGATTCTGGGTATCCCTCTCTCTCTCTGCCCCTCATTCACTTGTGCTCTGTCTCTGTCTCTCTCGAAAATAAATAAATGTTAATTTTTTTTTTTAGGTGAAGCCAAGATGGCAGAACAGCATGGAACATTTTTGTGTGTCTCATGTGCATGAAATCCAGTCACACCAACACTAAACCATCCTGCACACCTAGAAAACTGATCTGAGGATTAACACAACAATCTGCACAACCTGCACCACAGAACTCAGCAGGTACATGGCACAGAGAGGTGAACTGGGGGAGAGAGAAGACGTGGAGGGCAGGGAGCCACTTTTGCTTGTGGAGAGAAGATGGAGATGGCGGGGGCTGCGGGGAGAGGGGATGGGGAGAATATGGAAAAAGCACCCCCTCCCCAAAAGAAGCTGGAGAGAAAGTGGTAAATTGGAAACAGCCGCAGGGACTGAACTAAAAAGGGAGAAAGGAGAAAGGAGAGGGTTTAAATTCCATTAAGACTGTAAACAGGAGGAGTGCAGAGTCTGAAACTCCACAGCTCCATACCTGGCGGTGCTCTGGGGGGAAGAGCGAATCCCTAGGAGCAGAGTGGGGTCCAGGAGGTTCTCAGCCCACATGGGGAGGAGCAGTTTCACTGCTGGAAGGACATTTGGTAGAGGCTGTGAGGCCACCGGGGCCCAGCAGACCCCAGAGAATGGCCACATTTTTTGTGCTGCAACAAGGTTGTTGGGGGTGAAGACTGGTGCCAGATGTGTGTTGTGATTTTCCATAATCCCTGAGATGCTGCTGCTACACTGTCTCGCTAACTTTTTCTGGGGCGGGCTGGCATCCAGCCACAGTCTCTGGGCCTCGGCAGCAGCACAGTCCCGCGAACGTTCCTGGGTGCGGCCAGCACCCAGCCATTGCTCGGCGAGACCCTCAGCAGGGGCAGAACAGTCAAAGCCACAGTCCCTCAGAAGTGGGGAGCCAGGAGGCAGCATCATCTGAGACAAAAATTGGGAGAGAGGTGGTGCCTGGGGCTTCCTCACAGACAGTGTGGAAGTGGGGAGTGGATGAAAGCCAAAGACAAAGGATGGGTGCACGTTCCTGATCGGGGAGAATAGAGTTCCGATACTACAGACTGGGTAGCTGGGTGATGCCATTTTCACCTCTCCCGCTCATGCACATACCCACCTACGAGCCCCACAACCATCCACCCCAGTAGGCTAGCAGCACCATCTAGTGGAGAATGGAGCCGTTACACTAAGCCCCACCCAAATGGGCCAACCTCACTCTTCAAGAAGACAAGTCTAACCCCCTGCTTAGTTTATGGGCTGTAAAGTGCTTCATAGTTTGACTTCTAGGGGGAAATGAAGTAATTTCAGTCGTATTTCAGTCTGTTAGCTGGTCTATCTATTCAATTTTTTCTTTCTTTCTTCTTTTTTTTTTTTTTTTGGTTTTTCTTTTTCTTAAATACAGAAAGAGAAAAAATATTCATTTTATTTTCAATTTTTATTAAAGATATTTTCCTTTAATTTTTTTCTGCTATATTTTTTACTTTTGTGTAAATTTTTTCAAATTCTATTTTACTTCCACCATCTCATTTTTTCAGTGTGTTTTTTTCAAATTTTCAAACAATTTCCTTTTTATCCCCTTTTTTTCTCTAATCTTTCTCTCTTTTTTTTTTTTTTTTTTCCAACGTTTTTTATTTATTTTTGGGACAGAGAGAGACAGAGCATGAACGGGGGAGGGGCAGAGAGAGAGGGAGACACAGAATCGGAAACAGGCTCCAGGCTCCGAGCCATCAGCCCAGAGCCTGACGCGGGGCTCGAACTCACGGACCGCGAGATTGTGACCTGGCTGAAGTCGGACGCTTAACCGACTGCGCCACCCAGGCGCCCCTTCTCTAATCTTTCAAGCCACTTTCTTTTTTAAAAAATTTTTTAATGGAAAGACATTCCCTGCTCATGGATTGGAAGAATAAATATTGTCAAAATATCAAACTACCCAAAGCTATCTACACATTCAATGCAATCCCAATCAAAATTGCACCAGCATTCTTCTCGAAACTAGAACAAGCAATCCTAAAATTCATATGGAACCACAAAAGGCCCCGAATAGCCAAAGTAATTTTGAAGAAGAAGACCAAAGCAGGAGGCATCACAATCCCAGACTTTAGCCTCTACTGCAAAGCTGTAATCATCAAGACAGCATGGTAATGGCACAAAAAGAGACACACAGACCAATGGAATAGAATAGAAACCCCAGAACTAGACCCACAAACGTATGGCCAACTCATCTTTGACAAAGCAGGAAAGAACATCCAATGGAAAAAAGACAGTCTCTTTAACAAATGGTGCTGGGAGAACTGGACAGCAACATGCAGGAGGTTGAAACTAGACCACTTTCTCACACCATTCACAAAAATAAACTCAAAATGTATAAAGGACCTGAATGTGAGACAGGAAACCATCAAAACCCTAGAGGAAAAAGCAGGAAAAGACCTCTCTGACCTCAGCTGTAGCAATCTCTTACTCGACACATCCCCAAAGGCAAGGGAATTAAAAGCAAAAATGAATTACTGGGACCTTATGAAGATAAAAAGCTTCTGCACAGCAAAGGAAACAACCAACAAAACTAAAAAGCAACCAACGGAATGGGAAAAGATATTTGCAAATGACATATCGGACAAAGGGCTAGTCTCCAAAATCTATAAAGAGCTCACCGAACTCCACACCCGAAAAATAAATAACCCAGTGAAGAAATGGGCAGAAAACATGAATAGACACTTCTCTAAAGAAGACATCCGGATGGCCAACAGGCACATGAAAAGATGTTCAACGTCGCTCCTCATCAGGGAAATACAAATCAAAACCACACTCAGATATCACCTCACGCCAGTCAGAGTGGCCAAAATGAACAAATCAGGAGACTATAGATGCTGGAGAGGATGTGGAGAAACGGGAACCCTCTTGCACTGTTGGTGGGAATGCAAATTGGTGCAGCCACTCTGGAAAGCAGTGTGGAGGTTCCTCAGAAATTTAAAAATAGACCTACCCTATGACCCAGCAATAGCACTACTAGGAATTTACCCAAGGGATACAGGAGTACTGATGCATAGGGGCACTTGTACCCCAATGTTTATAGCAGCACTCTCAACAATAGCCAAATTATGGAAAGAGCCTAAATGTCCATCAACTGATGAATGGATAAAGAAATTGCAGTTTATATACACAATGGAGTACTATGTGGCAATGAGAAAGAATGCAATATGGCCTTTTGTAGCAATGTGGATGGAACTGGAGAGTGTGATGCTAAGTGAAATAAGCCATACAGAGAAAGACAGATACCATATGGTTTCACTCTTATGTGAATCCTGAGAAACTTAACAGAAACCCATGGGGGAGGGGAAGGAAAAAGAAAAAAGAGGTTAGAGTGGAAGAGAGCCAAAGCATAAGAGACTGTTAAAAACTGAGAACAAACTGAGGGTTGATGGGGGGTGGGAGGGAGGAGAGGGTGGGTGATGGGTATTGAGGAGGGCACCTTTTGGGATGAGCACTGGGTGTTGTATGGAAACCAATTTGACAATAAATTTCATATATTGAAAAAAAATAAAATGATATACCAACAGAAAAAAAATTTAATGTTTATTTATTATTATTGACAGACAGAGAAAGACAGAGCATGAGAAGGGGAGGGGCAGAGAGAGGAGGAGACACAGAATCTGAAGCAGGCTCCAGGATCTGAGGTGTCAGCAGAGAGCCCAATGTGGGCTCACAAACCGTGAGATCATGACCTGAGCTGAGGTTGGACGCTTAACCAACTGAGCCATCCAGGTGCCCCTCAAGCCATTTTCAACCCCCAGACCAAAATATACCTAGGATCTAGCATCATTTGTTTGATTTTGTGTGTGTGTGTGTGTGTGTATTTGTTTTTAATTTTTTAATTTTAATAATTTTAATTTTTTTTTATTTTAATGTTTTCTACCTCATTAATTTCTTTTCTCCCTTCAAAATGACAAAACGAAGGAATTAACTCCAAAAGAAAGAGCAGGAAGAAACGACAGCCAGGGACTTAACCAACACAGATACAAGCAAGATGTCTGAACCAGAATTTAGAATCACGATAATAAGAATACTAGCTTGAGTCGAAAATACATTAGAATCCCTTTCTGCAGAAATAAAAGAAATAAAAGCTAGTCAGGATGAAATAAAAAATGTTGTAACTAAGCTGCAATCTCGAATGGATGCCGCAGCAACAAGGATGGATGAGGCAGAACAGATAATCAGCAATATAGAGGACAAACTTATGGAGAATAATGAAGCAGAAAAAAACAGGGAGATTAAGGCAAAAGAGTGTGATTTAAGAATTAGAGAAATCAGTGTCTCATTAAAAAGGAACAACATCGAATCATTGGGGTCCCAGAAGAGGAAGAGAGAGAAATAGGGGTAGAAGGGTTATGTGAGCAAATCATAGTGGAAAACTTTCCTAACCTGGGGAAAGATACAGACATCAAAATCCAGGAAGCACAGAGGATCCCCATTAGATTCAACAAAACCCAACCACCAACAAGACATATCATAGTCGAATTCACAAAATACTCAGACAAGGAGAGAATCATGAAAGCAGCAAGGGAAAAAAAAAAGTCCTTAACCTACAGGGGAAGACAGATTAGGTTGGCAGCAGACCATCCACAGAAACTTGGCAGGCCAGAAAGGAGTGGCAGGATATATTCAATATGCTGAATCAGAAAAATATGCAGCCAATAATTCTTTATCCAGCAAGGCTGCCATTCAAAATAGAAGGAGAAATAAAAAGTTTGCCAAACAAAAATTAAAGGAGTTTGTGACCACTAAACCAGCCCTGCAGGAAATTTTAAGGGGGACACTCTGAGGAGAGAAAAGTTGAATAAGTAAGTAAATAAGTAAGTAAGTACGTAAGTAAGTAAAGACCAAAAGCAAAAAAGATTATAAAGGACTAGAGAACACCACCAGAAACTCCAACTCTACAAGCAACATAATGGCAATAAATTCATATCTTTCAGAACTCACTCTAAACGTCAATGGACTCAATGATCCAATCAAAAGACATAGGGTAACAGAATGGATTAAAAAAAACAATATTCATCTATATGCTGTTTACAAGAGACCCACTTTAGACCTAAAGACACCTTCAGATTGAAAGTAAGGGGATGGAGAACCATCTATCAGGCTAAAGGTCAACAAAAGAAAGCCAGAGTAGCCATACTTCTATCAGACAATCTAGATTTTAAAATAAAGTCTGTATCAAGAGATGAAGAAGGGCAATATATCATAATTAAGGGGTCTATCCATCAAAAAGACCTAACAACTTTAAACATTTATGCGTCAAATGTGATAGCACCCAAATACATAAATCAATTAATCACAAATATAAAGAAACTCATTGATAGTAATACCATAATAATACCATAATAGTAAGGGACTTCAACACCCCACTTACAACAATGGATAGATCATGCAACCAGAATATCAACAAGGAAAGAATGGCTCTGAATGACACACTGGACCAGATAGACTTAACAGGTATATTCAGAACATTTCATCCTACAGCAGTGGAATATACATTCTTCTCCAGTTCACATGGAATGTTCTCCAGAATAGACCACACACTGGGACATAAATCAGCCCTAAGTACAAAAAGATCAAGATCATACCATGCATATTTTCAGGCCACAATGCTATGAAACTCGAAATCAACCACAAGAAAAAATTTGGAAAAGTAACAAATACTTGGAGACTAAAGACATTCCTACTAAAGAATGAATGGGTTAACTAAGCAGTTAAAGAGGAAATTAAAAACTTTATGGAAGCCAATGAACATGATAACACCACAACCCAAAATCGCTGGGACGCAGGAAAGGCGGTCATGAGAGGAAAGTATATAGCAATCCAGGCCTTCCTAAAGAAGGAAGAAAGATCTCACAACCTAACCTTATGCCTTACAGAGCTGGAAAAAGAACAGCAAATAAAACCCCAAACCAGCAGAAGACAGGAAATAATAAATATTAGAGCAGAAATTAATGCTATTGAAACCAAAAAAAAGTAGAACAGATCAATGAAACCAGAAGCTGGTTCTTTGAAAGAATTAACAAAATTGATAAACCACTAGCCAGGTTGACCAAAAAGAAAAAGGAAAGGACCCAAATAAATAAAATCAAAAATTAAAGAGGAGAGATCACAACCAACACAGCAGAAATAAAAACAATACTAAGAGAATATTATGAGCAATTATATGCCAATAAATGCGAAATCTGGAAGAAATGAACAAATTCCTAGAAACATATACACTACCAAAACTGAAACTGGAAGAAACAGAAAATTTGAACAGACCCATAACCTTCAAAGAAATCAAGGTAGTAATCAAAAATATCCCAAAAAACTAGAGTCCAGGGCCAGATGCCTTTCCAGGGGAATTCTAGCAAACAGTTAACATCTATTCTCTTGAAGCTGTTCCAAAAAATAGAAATGGAAGGAAAACTTCCAAACTCTTTCTATGACGCCAGCATTACTTTGATTACCAGAGAGAGACCCCACTAAAAAGGAGAACTATAGACCAATTTCCATGATGAAAAGTATGCGAAAATCCTTAACAAGATATTAGTCAACTGGATCCAACAGTACATTAAAAGAAATATTCACCAAGACCAAGTGGGATTTATACCCAGGATGGAGGGCTGGTTCAATATCCGCAAAACAATTAATGTGATTCATTACACCAATAAAAGAAAGGACAAGAAGCATATGATCCTCTCAATAGATGCAGAGAAAACATTTGACAAAATACAGCATTCTTTCTTGATAAAAACTCTCAAGAATGTAGGAATAGAAGGATCATACCTCGAGATCATAAAAGCCATATATAAACGACCCAATGCTAATATCATCCTCAATGGGGAAAAACTGATAGCTTTCCCCCTAAGATCAGGAAGAAGACAGGCATGTCTACTCTCGCCACTGTTATTCAACATAGTATTGGAAGTCTTAGCCTCTGCAATCAGACAACACAAAGAAATAAAAGGCAACCAAATTGGCCAGGAGGAGGTCATTCACTCTTCGCAGATGACATGATACTCTATATGGAAAACCCAAAGGATTCCACCAAAAAACTGCTAGAACTGATCCATGAATTCAGCAAAGTTGCAGGATATAAAATCAATGGACAGAAGTAGGTTGCATTCCTACACATCAACAATGAAATGACAGGCAGAGAAATCAAAGTTCGATCCCATTTACAATTGTACCAAAACCCATAAAATACCTAGGAATAAATCTAACCAAAGAGGTGAAAAATCTATACATGGAAAACTATAGAAAGCTTATGAAAGAAATTGAAGGAGACACACACACACACACACACACACACACACACACACACAAAATATGGAAAAAGATTCCATCCTCCTGGATTAGAAGAACAAATATTGTTAAAATGTCAATACTACCCAAAGCAATTTACATATTCAATGCAATCCCTATCAAAATAACACCAGCATTCTTCACAGAGCTAGAACAAATAATCCTAAAATTTGTATGGAACCAGAACAGACCCTGAATACCAAAGCAATCTTGAAAAAGAAAACCAAAGCAATCTTGAAAAAGAAACCAAAGCAGGAGGCATCACAATCCCAGACTTCAAGCCATACTACAAAGTTGTAATCATCCAGACAGTATGGTCCTGGCACAAGAACAGACATTCAGATCAATGGAACAGAATAGTGAACTCAAAAATGGACCCACAAACATATGGCCAACTAATCTTCGACAAAGCAGGAAAGACTATCCAATGGAATAGACAGTCTCTTCTGCAAGTGGTGCTGGGAAAACTGGACAGCAACGTGCAGAAGAATGAACCCGGACCACTTTCTTACACCACACACAAAAATAAACTCAAAATGGATGAAAGACCTCAATGTAAGACAGGAAACCGTCAAAATCCTCAAGGAGAAAGCAGGCAAAAACCTCTTTGATCTTGGTCGCAGAAACTTCTTACTCAACACGTCTCTGGAGGCAAGGGAAAAAAAGCAAAAATGAACTACTGGGACTTTATCAAAATAAAAACCTTCTGCACAGGGAAGGAAACAATCAGCAAAACTAAAAGGTGACCGACAGAATGGGAGAAGATATTTGCAAACAACATATCAGATGAAGGGTTAGTATCCAAAATCTATAAAGAACTTATCAAACTCAACACCCAAAGAACAAATAATCCGGTGAAGAAATGGGCAAAAGACATGAAGAGACACTTCTCCAAGGAAGACATCCAGATGGCTGACACATGAAAAAATGCTCAACATCACTCATCATCAGGGAAGTACAAATCAAATCCACAATGAGATACCACCTTACACCTGTCAGAATGGCTAACATTAACAACTCAGGCAACAGATGTTGGCGAGGATGCAGAGGAAGAGGATATCTTTTGCATTGGTGGTGGCAGTGCAAGCTGGTGCAGCCACTCTGGAAAACAGTATGGAGGTTCCTCAAAAAATTAAAAATAGTACTACCCTCCGACCCAGCAATTGCACTACTAGGCATTTATCCACGGGATACAGGTGTGCTGTTTCGAAGGGACATATGCACCCCCATGTTTATAGCAGCACTATTAACAATAGCCAAAGTATGGAAAGAGCCCAAATGTCCATCGATGGATGAATGGATAAAGAAGATGTGGTATATATATATATATATATATATATATATATATATATATACATACATACATACACACACACACACACACACACACACACACACATACTATGGAGTATTACTCGGCAATCAAAAAGAATGAAATCTTGCCATTTGCAACTACATGGATAGAACTGGAGGGTATTATGCTAAGCGAAATTAGTCAGAGAAAGACAAATATCATATGACTTCACTCATATGATGACTTTAAGAGACAAAACAGATGAACACAAGGGAAGGGAAACAAAAAGAATATAAAAACAGGGAGGGGGACAAAACAGAAGAGACTCTTAAATATGGAGAGCAAACAGAGGGTTACTGGAGGGGGTGTGGGAGGCGGTATGGGCTAAATGGGTAAGGGGCATTAAGGAATCTACTCCTGAAATCATTGTTGCATTCCATGCTAATTTGGATGTAAATTTTTAAAATATATATAAAAAATAACAAAATATATAATTTTTTACTTAAAAAACATTAACTAGGTGTAAGGAATAAAATGAAGGAGTGTTCATGCTTATACTAATTAATCATGATGCCCTCAAGCTGAACTTGGGTGTAATTGCAGAATTCTTGTCACCACAAGTTCCAGGCAGGTACTATATATTAAGTAGAATTGGTGTGTGAGATAAAAGTACTTTCTCTTCTCTTTGGAAGATACTGCAGATCGACACTTTGAAATTACTGAGTTAATATAACAGTTGTGAAAAACCTGAACCCTTTTACCATTTATTTATAAAAGTTGGGGAGATCCAGTGATGAACACAATGAGCATTCTCCTAAAGGAACTTGAAGTTGGGGAGAAGACTTGTAAATTACATGTGATAAAGTGTGTTAAATGCTCTACTACAGACACAATGAGATGGTCAGAAGGGTGAGAAAATATGCTTAGAAGACTTCACAAAAATAAAATTAGATATGAGAAATAGTTTATTTTAGTTTTCAGAGGGAGAGAGGGGGGAAGGCAAGAGGGAGGGAGAGGGAGGGAGAGAGGACACATACATGCCTACAGAAGCCTGGTCAAAAGTAACGGCAAGACTTGTATGACATCAGGGGAGTAGTTACTTTATACTATAGCAAATGGCATGTCATGAATAGTTTTTCAGGCAGAGGAACCAACACAATCACGTTTTAATTTTAACAATTTATTCTGGCTGGCAACTTGATGAAAGATCTCTTTCAGGGGAATAAGAACAGGGGCTGGGAGCAAGTAAGAGGTTGTAACCGTTGAGAGAAGAGATACAGTTTCCTCGTGGGCAGAAAGAGTAGGGATGAAGTAGAATGAATCAGCTGAGAAGCATTTCATTATCCTTGGAATGGAAGAAAGAGAAGAATCTAGGAAGACAAGTTAGTGCCATAAGAAACTGTGCGGTCACAAAAATAGTTAACACAGAAGGATAAAGTCTGAGATCCAGGGTAAGGGGGAGAGCATGAAAGTTCAAGTTTGGACATGACTACTTTAAGATACTAAGAACCATCCAAGGAGAGACATCAAATGGAAAAAACCGAATTGCATATTTGGACTTTGGTAGGGGTGCTGTGCCACAGAATTGCTTAAGGGAAACAATAATTTTTAGGTTAAGGAAATAACCAAAATCATATTATCAAAAATCCCAAAAGAGAGTAGTATTTCAAGAAGCAAGAAGTGTCAATAAGGAATCGATAAGGACAAGAAAATGGTCTCTGCGGGACCTAGTAAAAATTCACCTGTCATCTTAGCCAGAGCTGTTTCTTTGGGAGTTATGGGGTGGAACCAGGCAGAGGACTGATTAAGAAATGAAAAAATCAGTGCAGTACAGCCACATACAGAGTAGGATGCTTTGTGATGAAATCTGACTCAAATTAGCTTTTCGCTCAGCTGGCTTATGATATTACATAACAGAAATTCAGAGGTCATGAAAGGTTCCAGAATCACTTAATGCAGTATTTGAATGTAATAAAGGCATTTCTCTTTTCGTTGCCTTGATCTTGGCCATCTTCAGCACATCTCATCCTAAAACTGGTTTCCCCAGGGCTTGGAGACAGACTGTAGGTGCAAGTTTCCTTATTTACATTCCAGAAAGAGATAGAGAGAAGACCCCCTAACTAGCATGGACTAAAAGTCAGATCCATCAGTTTGGGGAGGCAAACAGGAAATACGTCTACCCGGACTGATAAAAATAACCAAGAAAGAAAATCAAGGTTCCGTTAAACAAGACTTACCTGAGGTTGGGTCTGGTGGCTAGTTGAACAAAATTAGGCACATCTCAGGGAAAGAGAGGGAGGGACATTATGTTGCGTAGGTAACCAAGAGCGTCCAGTGTAAACTATGCAGGAGAAGAGAGCTCCTATTACAGGCCGGGGGGTAAAGGGGAAAAATACACAGCAACTTTATAACACTGTGCTTTTGTCTTTTGTTCTTTGAACCGTTGTTTCGTGAGATGTGATCATGTTTCTATGCTCAAGGAGCATGTGAGGGAGGAAAGGTTGCTCCAAGAGAAGAGACCATAGGATCAATGAAATAAAACCTCAGAGACAACAGGAACTAATTGGAATAATAGCACAAGACAAGGAGATTACAGTAAAGCTGAGGAACTGGTAGGTTGATGTGTTAGTGGTTTGGGGGTAAGTTAGGAAATCTCTACTCCTGAAGCGGAGAGAATCTTTAGTCCTGAGGGCCTTATATATTTCCTGAAAGTAGGAAGGGGCAAGAGTGATGGGCAAGTGGGTGCTAATTGGGAGTATGTAAGAAAAGTTCCCTTGTTTTGCTTCTCCTTATAATACTTCTTTTCCAACTCTAAGTCAGAGTGTCAGCGTGGTGCCCTCTGCCCCCCTGAGGTGCTCTCTGGCCCACCCTGTCTCAGGACTGCACTCTCAGGCCACTTGGGTGCTATCAGTTTTAATCCCATGCCCTTCTCTGTCTGCTTTTGAGCCTCTGACCACCCCAACTTCCTGCCCTTTTGTCTCCTTTGCTTTCCTTCTGGTGCTTTCCGCTCACATCCATATTTCTCAGCTGCCTTCTGTCATGACCTTCGACCCCATTGTCTGAGAGAAAGCTAAAGATTCCATTTGAAGACAATCAAAATAATCTTATTTTATCCAAAATAGCTTATTTCAAGGGGGAAAAAATAGAGAGAGGCAGACACTTGAGAAAATAAGGCCAAAAATGCCATGAGGATAACGCTTCTAATTTTTTGTCATGAATATATTATCAGCTAGCACTTTATGAATATTGTATTTACATTAAAGAATGGCAAGATATTTATTAATACAAATTAAAATATAAGGGTTAAAATCCAACTTCAAAATTATTTCAAAATAGTATATTTAGTAACTGTGGCTTTAGTAATTACCAAATGTTTTTATTTTTCTCATCACTTCACAACTTTGATTTATTCAAAATCCATGGTAGCCAATGCTGGCAACCTGCTCACTTACCTAAAATATTTGGCCATGGAACTGTAAACTATTTGTCTATTTTACATACTTTTCTTTTTTTTTTTTTTTCATTTGTGAAAATACTACTATTCAGTATGACATTACAGACACAGCTTGATTCTCAGTTACATAAAGTGTTTTTGAAATAGACAAAAGAATAAATTTTGGAGTGGGCCAATTTTGCTTTCTTTTTATAGGAAATGGATATAGACGTATTCTCCTTTCAGTAGTAGCATGACCTACATAAATTGTGTGTGGCTGTGATTTTCTCATTTTCCCCCATGAGAGGGAGAAATATCCCCTCCCCCACTGCCCTCCTGCTGCCACAAAAGGGGAAAAAATGATCACAGGAGCTTTGAATACAATTTTTGTTGAGCTTGTTTTTTTCTTCACCTTAGGTGACCAGATCGATAGACAGTCCAGCAGCTGAGAAAAAAAAAAAAAAAAAACCAGATGACTGGAATACAGCCAGAGGCAGTTTCTCTAGTGCAGTAACAGTCCATTCTGATATTACAAAATTTAAAATAAATGCTATCTAAGCAGATGCTTACATCTCAATAAATTTACAAAGGGAAATGCAGACATTAAAATGAGTCATAATAATAGTAATGTGAGAGTCACTCCTCCAAAATATCCCATGTAATGAAATGGACTTTCCAAGACCATCAGGGTTTCCCACCATTCAAAGTTATAGGTCTTTCCAGACACTAATTAATATGTGATACCCGCCATGCAGCCAGTGCTAGTCCAGTGGACTCTACACTAAGGTGACAGCCCCATGCCTGACCTTTCACAATGAGCAGCTTGTGTACCTGGGAATCAAATGGAACATCCGGCCTGAAAACCAGCTGAGCTACCCAGGTAGCCTTCCTTTCCAGCCTCCACAAGGGATACAGCTCCTGAAACTTGACTCGCTCTCAGAAAGTATGAGGGGACTCATACGTCCAACCTTATTCTCCATTCCAGGGAATGTACTTACCCATTAGGCATCCGTTCATTTGAGAGCATTTGCGGAGCTCCTCCTACACTGGCTAAGGCATCAGAGAAACGAGCACACCACAAAAATCTCAGGGAGGTGCTTTAAGGCTTCCTTCTGGGACTGGAATAGGCTTCTGTATCTTAGTCTCTTGACTTTCACTAGTTTTAGAAAATTCAACTGAGTTCTTATCTTTTGTGGAAAGTCTCACTTCGCATCACTTCTCTGTCCTTCAAGAATTCTCAGAGGGGTGTCTTCCTTACATGTCTTCATGTTCTAATTGTGACAGGCCCTTTCCCAGCTGTCTCAACCACACAAACTGTCTCAGGACAAGTAAGTTGAACAAGGAGACTTTGTTTCATGCCTTCCATGACCACATCACTACCTATAGGAAATATGAGTGGCCAAGCTTTCTTATGCTTTCCACATTGAACTGAAAACCTACCTTCCTGTAAACCTACGGGTCCTTTAGAATCATGCCATCTTACCTCACATGCCTGTTTAGTTCATTTTTTTAAAAAAAAGATTTCCCCAATGTATTTTGACGATTTTGGTAAATCCTTATATTCTTTTCCCGAGTATTTGAGGGCACTGAGAAAGAAAGTACTAGTTACTGAATACCTATTACACATATTGAACTATTTAACATTCACACCCACCACATGAAATACATGCTACTAGAATCTTCATTTTATGTAAGAGGAAACTAAGGCAAAGTAAGGAACAATACCCTATTCGGAATTCACAAGAGAAAGTGTGAACAGGACTGACAGCGGGGCGATCTGATGACACAGCCTTTGTTCTCTTCAGCTTTGTTATATGTCCCTCTGCCTCCTCTGTTCTACAAAACTCAAAGTAGATTTAAATGTATATATTTATATATATAATAAACTCAAGTTGCATCCATGTCCAAGTTCATTAGGTAAAGTAGTTCCTTGAAAGCAGAAAGCAGCCCTGTGACTTGCTGATCTATACCTACAATTCTGCATGCAGGGGTTCGTCAATACCTGCCAATGACTTTCTAGTAACTGCCAATAGTTTTTGTCCAACATGCATTGATTTATTTGGACAAAATAAAAAACAATCTAGAAAAAGTTGACTCTTCCCAGAAATTCTTTCAGAATGCTAACTCCAGTGATTTGTATATATCATTAAGAAAGAGTCTGCTTTTAAGGATTCGAATCTGGAGACAAGTGAGCATTTAGTCAAAAGTGTAGGATTCCAAAATTCTGTAACAAAGCCTAACTTCACATGCACTGGAAATCTTATGTCTGAACTCCCTATAATGGAAAATATATGGATTTCTCAGATGCATGATAAAGGTATTGCAAATTCACGTTGCATTGGTACACATGCCCACCATAACTGAGTTGATATTTCCTTAGGCAGAAAAGGAACATATTTTCTAATTTCTCCCATATTTAACACTGAAAGTTCTTTATTACATATATGCATAATATAGGTATATTATACTCTATTCCTAAGGGTAGGTCTATTTAAAATTTATGTCCAATGTTACTTTGATGATCGTAAGTGGACAGTTATAGCACTTTTTTCTTGTTATAAAAAATTATTTTAAGAATATCTCCACAAAGTGGATTCATCAGATGGTTTAAAATGTTGTTAATAAGCAATTAAAGTGTCTTTTGTATTCAGATGGTGCATCTATTTGCTGAAGATATGCTCATCTTTGTGTTTCAGAATGCACGTTATATCTCCTTCATTCTTACTCCACGCACTATGCCAAAATTATTTTTGCAAAGGTGGGAAAATAAGAGATATACATATTGTCTTGAAAGAGAATAAAAAAAGTTTGGTGACGTACAAGAACTGTTTCGTAAAAATTGGGACTTTTTAATCTTTAATAATCTTAATCTTAATCTTTAATCTCATTAAAATTGTAATTGCTTGAGTGAGCCTAGATGGATCAGTCAGTTCAGCCTCTGACTCTTGGTTTCAGCTCAGGTCATGATTTCACAGTTTGTGGGTTCAAGCCTCCCATAGAGCTCTGTGCTAGCAGCACGGAGCCTTCTTGGGATTCTTTCTCTCGCTCTCTCTCTCTGTGTCTCACCCGGGCTAGTGTGCACTCTCTCTCTGTCTCAAAATAAACAAACATTAAAAAAAAAAAATTGTAATTGCATGTATTATAGGTATACTTGATTTTTTTGACAAAACAAAAATAATGGAAATTTTGGTGGTGCCTGAGTGGCTTAGTTGGTTAAGCGTCTGACTCTTGATCTTGGCTCAGTTCATAATCTCATGGTTCAGGGGATTGAGCCCCACATCGGGCTGTGTGCTGGCAGTTTGGAGCAGGCTAGGGATTCTCTCTCCCTCTCTCTTTGCCCCTCCCCTACTTGCTCTCTGTTTCTGTCTCAAAATAACTAAATAAATTAAAAAATAATAATAAAATTTTCAAAAGAAGAAAAATAATGGAAATGTTGGCTTAAAACTTATAATGGACACAAACACAAATAAGCAGTACTGGAGTTTCACCACATAAATAATTTGGGAAAATACATGCTCTAGGAAGATTGTTCTATTTAAATGTTATTCTCAGTTGAATATCTAAAATTAGTCTTCTAAAACGAACATTTCATAGTATGTATTACCATTTTCAGGGGAAAAAAACTCAAATTCCATGTTTAAATGACTTAAAATGTTAAATATTAATTCACTTTGATTCTACCATAAAAAAAGTCCCAGTGTAATGAACCACTATTATTTATTTATTTCAAATGCAATTTATTAAAAATGTACTCATTGCCTTGAGGCCTTTGGGAACACACATAAAAACACAAAAATATATTAATTAAGTATATCAACAGCCCAACTCCTCATTAAAAAGAATAACAGGTTTAAATAATGCCACACCAAAAAGATATAGTCCATATTTTATGTACATAGAATTTAACTGTGATAGCTTGTTCATTATCTAGACTGTACTGAGATTCATATCAGGATTTTGTTGGATTTGGATTTTAAATTTATTTTTATTTTTATTTATTTGTTTGGTTAAGGAAGGCTAAGTCCCAAATGTCTCCTCTGCTGGTTACACACAACACATGAACTGTCAACTGGGAGCCTTCAGCTCTGTGGTGGGGGTTTCTAACAAAAAATAGTGGGAGAAGTTACCTAAACCAGGGGAAAAAAAGAAGGAGCATCAGAAGGAAAGAAAAATGTTCACGAAAATCTCTTCATGCTTCTCAATTTTGCTTAAGGCTAGCTCTGACCTAATATCATATGGGTCCCCTCACACACTATTTTTAACCCTTTTTAAGCAATAAAGCTCACTTTGCTATTATTAAAAAAATAGTAATATTAGTATATTTTAAAACAGTTTTGATGGCACCTGAGAATCTGACAATAATTATCCGGTTATTATGGATCAGAGAGGCATCATACTCAGATGACAGGCTGGGTCTATATACAGAAACCTGCCACTACTTAAAGGAAGCAGAGTAAAGGAAGGAAATGGCCAAGCGTGGCTTGTCACACATGGGATGATGAAAGCTGGGCTTGAATGAGAATAATAGAATTATTAAATCTCCGAGTTTGTAGAAGCAATTTATTTTTTTTTTTAATTTTTTTAACATTTATTTATTTTTGAGACAGAGAGAGACAGAATATGAATGGGGGAGGGACAGAGAGAGAGGGAGACACAGAATGGGAAGCAGGCTCCAGGCTCTGAGCCATCAGCCCAGAGCCCGACGCGGGGCTCGAACTCATGGACCGCGAGATCGTGACCTGAGCTGAAGTCGGAGGCTTAACCGACTGAGCCACCCAGGCGCCCCTGTAGAAGCAATTTAAAGATCCATGATTGCAGGAAGAGGTCTTATGTACTTCCAGAACATCTCTATCAAGGTGTCATCTAGCTGGTATTTGAATGTTTTGATGGTTATTAAAACGTTAGGTAACTGAAGGAACACCTCACCATCATCAGGCTCCTGGTTCTTCTCTAGTGTTATCTTTTACTGTCCTCTAACTTCCTCTGATGTGCCATACCAATCTTCTTGCTGTTCCTCAAACACACCAAGCCTCAGGGCCTTTGCACTTGCTCATCGTCTGTGTTTAGAAAATATTTATTGAACCAACGAACAGAAAGTATCACCACTTGATGGTACACGTTCAGAAATCTGGGGCTATTTTATGGTCTATCCTCCCTTTAAATGCCAGCATCTAATCAATAACAAAGCCCCACTGATTGTTCCTGTCAAGGCACACTCTACCTCACTCCACTGTTACTTGCTAGATCAATGCCCCCACCACCTCCTGACTAAATTAATACAACTGCGTCTAACGTGCAACTTCAGGTCTAGTTTCAGTATACTTGTTTTTAATAATACAGTTAAATGATGTTTCTAAAATACAAATCTGTCCCTTCGCAAGTGCTTTTCATTTTCCTCATGTAAAATCAAAACACATGCTTCCGATTTTTTTTAATCATCAGCCTCTTGTTTACCTGATTTCTCTATCTATTCAAAATATCTGATTATAGATACTACCTCCAAAAGGCCCTTACCAATCTCCCTGAACCACACTAGATGCCCCAGCTAGGGACCTTTTAAAAACGCACTGCATTTTCTTCCATATTGAAGTTCTCATAATGCATTCTCTTTGCTTGCTTAATTTTATCTTTGCTACTAATAAGCTTGTAAGCACTCTGACGTCAAAGAACATGTCTGCCTTATCCAATAATGGGCTTCCAGAGCTGAGCAAAGTAAATATTCAATTTAATATGAATTGTTACAAGAAGGAGGAGATTCTGCCCTGACTCTCAGGATGTCACCCTCATCTTGGATTGGATATTTTGGAGTAGTTTCAACAGTAGGGTTTGCCTGTGTGGGGTCTCTGGAGGTGGTCAGCAGTAGTCTTCAAAGAGTCGATGAGGTCTGAATGACAGAATTATGCTGTTGTGCAGACCATGCAAGCACTCCTTCCATCAGCATTTCTGTACTGAGGACCAACTACCTGCCAAACACCTTTCTAGGTGCCAGACAGAGTGGTGGAAAAGGTTAGGTCCCTGCTCTCTGAGCTTCCGTAATAGTTAGGGAGATAAGGAATGAGTACACACACACACACACACACACACACACACACACACACAAAACCAAAAAAAAAAACCAAAAAACAAAACAAAAAACAAGATAATTTCTGGTGAGAAAACCTGCTGTAAAGAAACTAAAACCATATATGATGATATGGTCTCTGGGAAGGGGCCGTTTCTATACGGAACGGTCAGGGAAGGCTTTCCCTGCCTGATGAAAAAAGAGCTGGCATCTGTGACCTGGCAATATGGATCCATACATGCAAACTTCTAAGGGGGAAGTGGTTTCTTAACAGAAAGCCTCAGTGAACATAAGCTGGTGTGTTTCAGGGACAGAAAAGGTGGTGTGACTGGAACGTTGAGATATGAGGCATGGGGCCAGATTATATATAGCTCTATAACCATTGTGACTGAGAGTCATTATATTTTAAGTCGAATGGAAAACCAATGGAGCAGAGCCATCACCTAGAAGACCAAAGTTCATCCACACAGAGTCCAATATATCTCAAAACTAATATAGTGATTCATGCGGCACACACATTTGATACTACTTCTGTTTAGTAACTCACAAATCACTATAATTAGGAGGCTGGTGAAAATACGGCCCTCTCCCCTCCCTTTTCTTTCCTTCTGTTCTTTTATTCAGTAAGCTCCAAAGTAACTAGCCCTGGGGGGAGATAAAGTGATGAATAACCTCATTCAGCTCAAAGAAACAACAACAAAAAAATCCCCAGTTGAATGGTTCACTGCAAATGGCAAAATGGTCATTGTTTAGTGGATGAGGTTTCTTCTCTTTAGTATCCAGGCAATGACTAATGATTTTCCTCCAAAGCTCCCACTTTTAAAAGAATGAATAAGCCCCCAAGGCCTCAGAGAGATAAGTATTACTTTCCTCCTGGTGGCTCAGCTAGTGACTGAGAGGAAAAAAGAACCGGGACAATATTTCAAAGCCAAGACCTATGAATGTGATCATAGATACTGTACTTCTGTACTCCCTAAATTGTTTGGTGTCCAAACAGTTTTTACACCATTCTGTGTATTTTCTGCCTTATCCATAAACTCACTCAAGCGAAGTGGGCTCGCTTCAAATACATTTCTGGGCTAACCTCACATCAGATCCCTGAATTCCCTGGGCTTTCCGGAGAACAGCCATCTCTGTGCCCCGAACCACTGCTCAGACTCCAGTGAAAGTGGATGATCGGTGCTCATGTTACAAAAACAGCAATTGTACCAAACTTAGGTATTTATTTGCATAGTTATATTTTCTAGGGACAAATTTCAAACAACAACAACAACAACTACTACTACTACTACAAAATAGTCACTTGCCTTTTTGAAGCAAAACAGCACATTGAATGCTAATGTAAGGTTCAATGCATGGTTTTCCTTCTCTCATCTCTATTACAAAAAATGTCATGGGTTAATATATTTATACCCCACTGAGAATTAAAGAGGAAACAAAATGCTTAGCGTTCATAATGAGGTCATGCATTAATGTAGGAAGGTCATGCCAGATCACGTATAATAGATATGGCAACATTATTTTCCCCGGTAGCCAAAGGGGACTCAACTCTATGATAGGCAATGCTTTGAGAAATGTTTATTTTTGATGTAAAAGGAAATAGAACGCGAGCATTCTGGTTGATGGAAACCATAAATAAGATTTTCCCACAAAGGACTAGAAAGCAAAAATACTCTTCTCACAAGCTGTATCACCTTGAAGTTCAAGGACCGGGTGAAGAGATCACAATATTTTGTGATGGTAGTGTAATACATTGCCCAAGTTTCATATGTTGAAATTGACTTTAGCTCTTAGGAGAAATTATCATGTACAATGAACTAAACGTTGATGCTAGAGGCATTTGAAAAATGTTATAGACAGGCAAAAACTTTAAATGGAGTCCAAGTTCATACATTTTAATCCATCAGCTAAAAATTAGCATGGGCTGTTTATAAAGTTAATCTTACTGAAAAATTTGGTTTCTAACAGGTTCCAAATTTATTTTGCAAAAAAACAACTGAGTTTGAGAATTTTAGAGGTGACAGTTTGTAAAACAGCACCTTTTACCACTCAGGATAAAAACTGAACATATTGCACTTAAAAAATATGTAACATGAGTTCATTTGGTATTGGAATCTTTATATACTGTTTCACATCTTAAAAAACTCATTACTATAAATTGCATTACATAAATTCTAGCAAATAAAAATAGTATATTAACTATTTAAAGAAAAGTAGGGGGAGCGACTAGGTGGCTCAGTCGGTTAAGCATCCAACTTCGGCTTAGGTCATGATCTCATGGTTCATGAGTCAAGCCCCATGTGGAGCTCTGTGCTGACAGCTCAGAGCCTGGAGCCTACTTTGGATTCTGTGTCTCCCTCTGTCTCTGCCCCTCACCCACTCCTGCTCTGTCACTCTCTCTCTCTCTCTCTCTCTCTCTCTCTCTCTCTCTCTCAAAAATAAACATTAAAAAAAAAGAAAAAGAAAAATAGGGTTGGGACACCTAGGTGGCTCAGTCAGTTAAGCGTCCAACTTCAGTTCAGGTCGTGATCTCACGGTTTTTGAGGTTGAGCCCCGCATTGGGCTCTCTGCTGTCAGCACAGAGCTTGTTTCATATCCTCTGTTGCTTCTCTCTCTTTCCCTTTTCTACTCATGTTCTCTCTCTCTAACCATAAACATTAAAAAAAAGTAGAGTTAATGTATACAATTCTCAAAAGAAGACATGTAAATGGCCACTAAATAGACACAGCATGTTAAATATGAACAGTAATCGAAGTAATGAGTAAAGAAATTACATCAGGTCCTTTCTGTTTAATAAACTGATGAAGATTAAGAATAACTACAGTTAGTGCAGAGGTTGCTGGAATCCAAAATGTCTTCTTAATGACTACTTACAGGGCCTTCGTGCGTTGGCTGCTATTCTGGAGAGAAATTTGTGAATATTTAGCAGTTCAATTTCTAGTAATTAATCTCAATGAAGTAATGATAAAGAAATGCAAAAACACACATGAAAAAAATATACGTATCAGAATACTGTCTTTGGTAGTGAACATCTGAAAACATCTGAAGTGCCTCACAAGAAAGGATTGATTTAGACGGTGACATTATGTTTGCATACCAAAATACTACATGGCCACTAAGGCAATGTTTTATTTTGGTAGAGGTGGATAGGGACATTTTCCTTTTTAGTGTTGTTTTCTTCCAGGTAATTTAATCAACTGACCCTCCTGCCTTCTCTTTATCTGGTCACATCTCCTTACCATGGAGGAATGACTAAATCTGATTAGTGAGCTAGGGAACCAGAAAAGGGTGTAAGGACCCTGCCATTTCCTGTTGAGAATAAATTTTCCTGCAGGTAGAATTTGTTACCGTTTACGATACTTAAAATTATCTGGATGGGAGCCTTGGAGAGAAATACCTACATCAGGCCATGACAATCTGTTCTGGGTAAGTATGCTGTTTCCACTGAGGTTTGGTATTAACAGGGTCCCTGATTGAACGTATAAGCCACATCTTGCAACCTAGTCTGTCTCTATCAGTATTTAAGATGAAATTTTTGCCCCTTTCGGCCAACACTTTGGTCTTACATTGCAAATGTTTAGAAACTGGACAAGAGAACTGTCCTTTATTGCCCCCAACACCACCTCAACCTCACAGAAAAATATCTAAAGTCATAGACATGTTCACAATGTATTGCTAAGTAGGGAAAAAAACAAAAACAAAAAGAGATCCATACTCTATAGAATATACAGTGCTATGCAAAATATTTTAACGATATCTATCTCTGCTTACAGATTGAGTGCTTCGTATTTAGGTTCTTGTATTTTAGTTTCCATGTATTTTCAGGGTTTTCTCCAATTAGTTTGTGTTATTTTTCTAACTAGACTTATTTTTTTAAAGTTTTTACTTGCTTATTTTGAGAGAGAATGAGCAGAGGACGGGCAGAGAGAGGGAGAGAGAGAATCCCAAGCAGGTTCTGAGCTGTCAGCACAGAGTCCAACCTGGGGCTTGAACTCACAAACAGGATCATGACCTGTTCTGAAATCAAGAGTTGGATGCTTAAGCCACTAAGCCACCCAGGTGCCCCTATTATTCTAATTAGACTTAAACTATTGTTTTCATGAGATGCTGTAGAATTCTGGAATTTTCTTCCAAAACAGGTATTGTACAAAGAAAAGAAACACGCCTGTATGTAGTGACCGCTCTGATACTATATGAAGACAAGGTACTGAGTTAGATGAACTCACTAGTCCATCCTGGAACCATACACAATCACTACATATTGGATAACTTGGTGAGAACATCATTACTGAAGTTTAAATTGCTTTCCCTGGCAGGGCACTCGGGTGGCTCATTCTTAGGTTAAGTGAACTACTTTGGCTCAGGGCATGATCTTGTGGTCCATGAGTTCAAGTCCTGTGTCGGGCTCTTGCTGACAGCTCGGAGCCTGGAGCTTGCTCTGGATTCTGTGTCTCCCTCTTTCTCTATCCCTCCCCCACTCATGCTGTGTCTCTCTCTCTCTCTCTGTCAAAAGTAAATAAACATTAAAAAAATTAAAGAAAATAAACTGCTTTCTCTAACAATTTACCACGGAAAAAGTGAACAGCTATGTGAGATTTTAAGTATCTTACCAGAGCTATAGGAGATGGTCTTTCTGTAGTCAGATTTACCCAAGGGTTGTTCCCTTTGCATATATGGACATTCAGAAGTTCAATGGAATGCTTCAGATTTGTGTTAAAGGATAGAGATTCTTCTCCAAAAAGCCATTTTTTTAGAAATACACTTTGTTCATTAGCCATTTGAAAAGACATTGAATGTTAACATTTATTTTTTCTTTCATGCATGTATGCATGAAATTTTATAGTATGGTCATAACCCCAGACTGAAAAGTTCTAAGTTACTCCTCGGGAAGAGTTTTTTCCCCATTCTGCTCAACCTGCTCTGTCTAGTAATATGCTTTCAGAAATACACATTTGTAACAAATTTAAATTTCGATAACTCTGGGTATACACGTCAAAAACAAATTATGAGCATATCAAAGCATAATTAGCAAAGTTTAAAAACAGCACATCTTAAAATCTTCAGGCTTCCAGAAAACTACCATATTTTATGATAGAATCAATCCAATTTCCCAGTTTATTGAGGAATATTCATTTGCTGCTGCATGATTTCTAAAATTGTATTCACAATCCTAGACCTGTGCCCTTCAACCAAGTTTAGCCATGAGGAATAAATAGCAATTCAACATGCTTGTTTCCATAATACTCTTATTCATAGAAATGGGAATTTAAACTTTAAGAAATAAACATATTGCATAGTAACACTTACAACTTTTTTCCTGAGAGATATGAAGGGAGTCTAATGCAGTTTCTTATTAGAATAATGGAGTTTTATATTTGTGGTCAGTATCCGGTCCCTTAACATGTTCCAGAAGACTATGTGATACCTTTCCAGTTTACACTATATATGAGCAATACCAATGCATATGCACTCAAATACACAATTAAAAATTTCATCAGTTAGACTGGGTCCCTCTGCCTTTTGAACAAAGTAGACTTCAGGACTAATCACACAGCTGCACAGATTGCACACAGAACAGATCCAGAGCACAACTCCAGGGGGCTCCACTCATATAACATATAGGGTGGATCGTATTCCCAATGAGTCATTGCTGTGTCTCCTCACGTGTACCGGTTGCCAGATTTATCCCAAGAGACCGAAAGTTTACAGTTCAAAACCAGCACAGCCCAAGGCCAGGAGAAGGAACTTCAAAGGTAAGAGTAGTCATATATGCCCAAAGAGATCTTAGAATGTGAAAGAGTGATTGAGATCCCCACCCTTCCTGACAGGGAAGTCCCTCACTTGAAACAGAATACTAGTAGACAGTGTAGTCATTAAGGAACTCATCTGGTCAGAGGACACAAGGAAAAGAGGAAAACAGAGAACAGGCATGAATTGAGTGCTCCTCTGGGTTGAGTGATATTGCAGGTGATGTACATTTTGTTTTCCTAAAAACCTTACAACAACTTTATTCAAGTAGATTAGTTCTGTGGCTAGGATAATAATGGAAATAAGAAAGTTATTATTAAGCAATGCAAAGACAGAAAATAGAAAAAGAGAAAGAGCCAGCAAATAGAAAAACAAAAACCAAAGTCCCTATCACTAAACCAGCAAGTAAGTGGATTTATCTGGCATTAATATGAGTCCGGATTGGTCAAAGGAGATAAGTTCTATCTCGTTCTTAACTCTTTCCAATCCCGGCAGTGTGAAAAAATCCAAACTTCCCCAAAACAACATAAACAGTTGCCTTTTCACTAATGGGGATATGCAAATTAGTTTAATTTTGCTTTGTTGAAATATTTGTAGACATTCATTTTGATATATAATTAAAAGTAGATAACAAAGGAAGAAACAGTAACTCTTGCCTTATTTCTGCATTATTTTTTGCCATGGGGCCTAATATTTGAGGTTAAGAGAGTAACAGCACAGAACCATAGTTCGTTCATTCTTTCTGGAAGCAAGGCTAACCAGGGATCAAAGTGCAGAAAACGAAAAAGACTGCCTGCTTAATTTCTATAGTCTCCTTATGTTCTAAAGGATATTAAACTGCCCAAACACCTTCATAGTATCTCCCTTTTACATCTAACTCCACTTGGGTAGATTATTCTCAGGAAAATTTAGTTAGCCAAGAAAACAGATGTGTATGGTGTAATTCCTTCTATCTGCACTTTCCCTCAGGTTTTTAATGACTTTAAATATAAATGCATTACAATTATTTATTACTAATAGATTAGAGGTGTCAGTATGGTTCAATTCATAGCAATCTTATACTTTTCAAATGTTTTGGGAACTGGGCTTCTTCTCAATGCTGACAGTGCACAGGGTTGCTTTCTGGGGGACTATCTTCCTTAGGAGTACTTTTCGTTATGTTTATCATGTTAAAAAATGCAGGTACCATCTGCTCTTGCCTTGTAGTTGTTTACACTGTTTAGAACCTCAGGTCATAATGAGAATAACTATGGTGTGCTTCCAATAGCTAATTTCATCTGCAAATAATTAGCTTTGCAGCCCTGTCTTTTTGCCCTACAACGGATGGCAATGAACACAAAACGACCTGTAAAAACAAGATGTTTTCTAGGACATATAAACACTTCAGACTCTCCAAGTGATTGGATGTAGTAATAGAAAAATAGTTATTATTTGACCCCTCAGTGTCATACATATGCATACACAACACAAGTAAAATCTTTATGATTCATTTAGACCACATGATGTTAGACAAATACTTGCACTTACAGACATTCTATTTAATCTTTCTTCCAAAATAACTGAAGACCAGGAACAGACATAGGTCAAAAGACACAGTGTACAGACATGATAATTAGTCTATGACTGCAAATTCATCCCATAAGAAATAAAATTATTTTAAGTATAGTTTTATAGAAGCTATAGAGACTGTAACATTCTTCTTAGTAGCTAAACAATGCAAATGGGCAATAATAAACAGTAGGATGTGGAAAATGTTATGTCAAAAATTAAACGTACTCTAACTGGTTTTTAACCTCGGATCCACAAATATCCTAAAATTACATGCAAAATTTTGAAGATTTTGTGCACTTGCACATTTCTAAGAAAGGGCCCATCCAGACGTTTATCAGTGTGCCAAAAGGTCTACTCTCAAAGCGTAGAAATACAACACATTTTAATAAAATATTGTTTTATTTAATTATTCAGCCATTTTAAAGTTTGTTTAAAATAAAGTACTATTTAAATACACCAGGTACAGGAGACTATTCATAAAACATCTGTCTTTTTTTAAAAAAGAATGGTCAACCACAAGGCAACACAGGGAATTTTAATAAAGGGAGATTGTTCTAAGTGTTCAAACTGTTAGAAAAATAGACCAAATAAAGGCAGAGCTGAACATCCGTCACGTGAATACTTCTCAGCAAGAAATCTGCATCGAGTTCATAACTCTGGTGCCGTAATGTTTGATTCTTGTGTTTTCAATAACAACAGGTTTGATTATATTATGTTGTCTCTGAAAAACTCCTGCACAGATATTAGGCCAATAACTTTAGATATATCATTGTATATATATAAATTGTTACATAAATAAACAGTCTGAAATGGAGTGGCTAATTTCCCTTTGTTGCCAACACTGTTCCTGTGGATGTTAAGTTTATTTCATGCCCATCAGTTAAATGATTCTGTTGCTCTGTCCACATTCTTAACGTTTACAGATTTGGTAGATTCCCTTTGTATTAACAAAGAGAAAATGATATCAAGTCTCTGCACTCCAAGTGGAGATGATATTTTGTGTAACCATACATATTTCTTTGAAGAGAAGAAAATTTTAAGCATCTATAAGTAACAAGCTTACCTGAGGCCTAAAAGGAGGAATAAGGTTAAGAGACAGAGTAGCATCACACTTTTATTACGGCTTCACCCTTCCTGATAGGTGTAAGAACCAATACTCTGTCTATATTCAGGACAATGCTATCAGATACTTCAGTGAGAAAAAGGTAACTGACAGAACAGCTTAAGTATCCATTCTTGTTAAACGCATTCTTGCCCATTCTCTGAGTCATCTCCTGTCCTCCTGTTTGCCAGAGGAGCACCTTCTTTATTATTAAAGCCCCTAAGGTATGTTGTTGTGATTATATAACTCATTTCTCTCTTCCAATATTGTCTGTTACACTAAATGATATTCAAAGAAAGAATGTGAACCCCCTAACCCAGCTGGCTTTTGGTCTGGTGCCACACAGTGTCATGGAATTTACTTACAACCACCTGGTAAGACCTCGAATAAGAAGAAGTTTGAGTACAGGTTGAAACCCAAGTTTAAAAGAGTGTTTTCACATAGAGATGTGGATAGACATCTGTATCACAAAATGCTATGGATCTTCAAAAATGTATTCCATACCATTTATAACTATGGACAACCAACAATTAAATTTTGTAGAATTTTAGAACCTTAATAGTTGCCTTAAATTTCTGTAGTCCAAGGTTTCCCAAAGCATGTTTCATTAAAAAATGCCCCATAGGGCTGGGGTAGGCAGAGGAGTGAAAAAAAAAAAAATAAATAAGTAGGTCACAAGCAGAAAGGATATAGTTTCCTAGGTTATATATATTAGTCTTCCCCATCAGATTTTCTTTTATAAAGAATTTTACAGCCAATAACATGCACTGCTTTGTTCTAATTTCTTACACAGATGAGGCATGAAGAAGTTAAACAGTATACCCAAAGTCACATTGCCTAGATTGCAGAAGAACTTTTTCAAAAAGTTAATATTTTCAAATCAGTTAATATTGGATTCAGTGGCCTTATTTATCTTTTGGACATTTATCTATTTTCATTTTTGTACACTGAAATTTATTCATTGCTCAGTTAAAATACTGAGTTAGAAGTTAACATCATGTTGTTCCAGTAGCTTGTACCTAAGACCTTACTCATAAAATGCAAAGTATAAAATGCATGGAATCCTGTGCTCGTTTGCTAGACTTAGAAGAGGAAATAAAAGAAAATAGGGACTCTTTCAGCCACAGGGAACATCACCCTTTAACACTTGCACAAGCCTCCCTGCAAGCATCTCTGGATTTTGACTCTACTGCTTTCTATGATTTCCCAGATCTTGCTGGAAGATTTTAATTTACATAAGCTGGCCAAATATTTGATGGGTTCCCTGTGAGTTTACAGAGCTTGATCCCAAGAATCAAGATGGAAACGAACAGCAGTGTGCCCTATGTTAAGGAGAAAGAAGACATGTAGGAAATAGAAAGTATTTCAAAGGATACAGTTCAATGTCTGCTTATTAAATCATGTATGATGGGCGGGTACTGGTAAAATGGGTAAGTTCAGCAGGACTATACAATAAGCAGAGTTACCCTAAATGATAAGACAATGGTGTTAAGCATGCCTCTACTTGAAGTTCTGAACTATTTTAAGTATCTCATCACTGTGGATCTTCCTTCCAGAAAAGTATATGACTGCACAAGTGCACAGGTGTGTTTCAGTGGAAAGTCCCAACAGAATTACAACTGTGTGTTTTTAATCATCACCAACTCTGAAAAGACTTGGGACCCAGATCCCTGGGAGGCAAATGCTAACTCACTGTAAACATTATCTGAGCGCTGTCTGGATGTCAAGTACAATGGAAACCACTTGGCAAGCATTCTTTCATTCCATCTTTACAATAACCTTAATTTAAGTCCTATTTTCATCCCATCATACAAAGGAGGAAATTGGAGTTAAAAACACTTGAATAACTTGCCCAATGTCACAAAGTCTGAGTAACGGAGTAGGAAGTCAGTCCTGGTCTGCCTGGTAGAAACACAATCTTAAAGCTAATGCACTTAAATTTATCAACTATTTAAAGAAGGAGTCTTTTGTTAATGTGTGGAGACATCTAAAAGAATGGCCTTTGTTACCCTCCCACACACCACACCTCCTTTGCCCTAATGTCATTTTTGAAATGTTTATTTATTGGAGAGAGAGTACAAGCGTGCAAGAGTGGGGAAGGGGCAGAGAGAGGAAGAGAGAGAATCCCAAGCAGGTTCCACAATGTCAGCAAGGAGCCCAGTGCGGGGCTCGATCCTTTGAACCATGAGCAGAAATGAAGAGCCAGATGCTTAACTGACTGAGCCACCCAATTCCTCTATGTCTTAAGTCATATTTAAATAGCAGCATTAGTCTTGAAGTTTACCATTAGGCAAATTTAAATGTTTGAGTTGCCTAATTCCTTTTTTTAAAACCACTTTAACCATTTTTAAGTATATAAGCCAATGACCTTAAATACTCAAAATGTCGTGCAACTGTCACCTTATCCATTTCCAGATTTTTCAACATTCCAAAGAGAGACACTGTCCCCAATTAACAAAAACTCCCTATTCTCCCGTCTCCAGCTCCTGTAACCTTTATTCTCCTGTGTCTACGGATTCGCCTATTATAGATACCTCACACAAGTTGGAATCGTACGATAGTTGTCCTTCTGTGTCTGATTTTACTTGGCGTACTATTTTTAAGGTTCATCCACATTGTGGCATGTAACATAATTCCATTCCTTTTTTAGGCTGAATAATGTACTACAGCACGTACAGGCCACCTTTTATTTATCCATTCATCTGTTGGTGGATATTTAGGCTGTTTCCACCCTTTGACTATTGGTAATAATACTGTTAAGAACACTGATGCACAAGAATCTGTTTTAATCCTTCCCTAGTTTTTTGTTTGTTTGTTTGTTTGTTTGTTTGGGTTTTTTTAGTATACAAGTAGAATTGGGGTTGCTGGTTTTTATTTCCTATGCTCTCTGAATGACTTATAAATTATCCCCTTTCGGGGCACCTGAGTGGCTCAGTCGGGTAAGCGTCCAGCTTCAGCTCAGGTCATGATTTCATGGCTCGTGAGTTCAAGCCCCATGTCAGGCTCTGTGCTGATGGCTCAGAGCCTGGAGCCTGCTTCGGATTCTGTGTCTCCCTCTCTCTCTGCCCCTCCCCCACTTGTGTTCTCCCTATATCTCTAAAATAAACAATAGACAAAATTTTTAAAAAATTGTAAAAAATTATGTTTTCAACCCTGAATCCTCTGCATTCCTTCTCATATCTAGTAATATTTACAAAATTCAACCCCTTACAATAAAAATATATTTTTAGTGCTTGCTATGTGTTATTTCTTTTTTTTTTTTATGTTTTATTTACTTTTTTTTTTTTTTTTAATTTTTTTTTTCAACGTTTTTTTATTTATTTTTGGGACAGAGAGAGACAGAGCATGAACGGGGGAGGGGCAGAGAGAGAGGGAGACACAGAATCGGAAACAGGCTCCAGGCTCCGAGCTGTCAGCACAGAGACTGACACGGGGCTCGAACTCACGGACCGCGAGATCCTGACCTGGCTGAAGTCGGACGCTTAACCGACTGCGCCACCCAGGCGCCCCTGTTTTATTTACTTTTGAGAGAGGGAGATACAGACTGTAAGGGGAGGAGGGGCAGAGAGAGAGGGAGACACAGAATCTGAAACAGGCTCCAGGCTCTGAGCTGTCAGCACACAGTCTGACGTGGGGCGCCAGGTCATGAACCATGAGATCATGACCTGAACCAAAGTTGGATGCTTAACTGACTGAACCGCAAAGGTGACCCCTCCCTTTTTAAATTTTACTACCAAATTCACTAGGGTGATATTTGTCATAAAGTAAATATGTAACACATGGTCATCCCTCAGTGTTGTGTGTTTCTTGTGTTTCTTTCAGTGTGCTACTTTAACCAGATCATCCTTTTAGACTGAAAGAATGAGGAACCAGCTCCTAAGGCTCTAATACATTTGATTTATTGGCTCTTTTACCATCAGTGTAGACACTTGGAAATTGGTGGACTGAAGGAAGAGAGGCATCTCATTCAGCTGATACCCAATGTGCACTGAATATGCGTCAAGAGTTTATTCACAAAATATCTTAAAATCATCATAACATCATTTTACCTTTTTAGTATATGTTATACAGATAATAGCGTGCAATGTTCCCAATTTGTTTCTGTCGATTGATACGATGCCTAACTACAAGGATAGTATTCTGAAGGAAAATCTACGATAAGCAGTGTTTCAAAGACAGAATGTGAAGCAGGAAAGAGGAAGTGAAACATCACTGATTGAGCTCCTTATTGTCTGTCTGACACTGGAGTGAACTAACTGATTCATACAGGTCTTCCCGGGGACTCCCTGCAAAAACACAGTGAGGCAGAAGAGGCCCCCATTTTGCAGGTGTGGAAATGGGACTCGAAGAGGTTACTGGTTGGGCATAGGTCAAATGCTGTCTCAGGAAATTCAGAGAAACTGCAGGTTAAGGATGAACCAGGCCGCCTGCTTGTTGAGTCACGGAGAAAAATTACTAACCATCGATGTGTTCATTTTTCTTAAAAAGTGGAAGTCACCTACTGGGTTTAAAGTATATATTGTAGGAATTTTATATGGAATCTGAGATGACCAGCCAGATGAGTCAGGCTCAGTTCTGAAAGTCTGTTCAACTAATGAACCAATTAGGAGTAGTTAACAGGGTAAGAAAGCACTTTTTGTTTCCTTTGAAAACCATTACCAGTGTGTAGGTAACATGTTATCTTTTAAAAGGCATACATTAGAGTTTATAACAACTTTAAGTTTTTCCACGACAGAACCACTTTGAAACTGGACAACACCTACAGGTTACTTGCAATTTGGTGATTAATAATGTCTTTAAGAAAAAAAGTATATATATACAATCAGAATGCACTGTAAAGGCTAGCCTGTAAAGGCTATCCTTACACTCATGATCAGCATGTGGTAGATATGTTCTATTCTCAATTATAGATAGATTTATCAATTTTTTTAAATGTTTATTTATTTTTGAGAAGAGAGAGACAGAGCATGAGCGGGGGGGAGGAGAGAGAAAGAGGGAGACACAGAATCCGAAACAGGCTCCAGGCTCTGAGCTGTCAGCACAGGGGGCGACACGGGGCTCGAACTCACGGACTGCAAGATCATGACCCGAGCCGAAGTCAGAGGCTTAACCGACTGAGCCACCAGGCGCCCCTCAAAATTTTTTAAAAATCTGCTTTGAATGTGGAAAGTTGGTCTTCAAGAAATGACAAACCTAACTTTCCAGATGGAAGAAATTACATGTCAAAAGTAAAACTCTGGATGAGAGTAATTGATTCAGATGCTGTCTTCTAACCATGACTCCATTACCTTATGGATAAGTGGAGGCAAAAAATTCAGTCCACATCTTGGCAGAAAATTAAAGAAGAAAATTCCACCAACATGAAGATATTATGAGCTGCAAAGAATAACTCTAGTAAATCCTTTGATTTCTATATTTCAGTTTGTGAAAGTGCAGGGCTGGTGTTTCTCTAATTAACATAATGTTTGTTCTTATTAAATTCAAGCTTTTAAAACGATTCATTCACAATTTAGATTGCATATAATTAATGATATAGATTTATTGTGCCAGTAAACATTTTAGCAAATGTTTCTTTGATCACTGAAGCTGAGAGGTTCATCAAAAACTTTTATGAAAGAAGTAGCAAGCACAAACATTACAAATGATAGATAAATATATTTGCACCCCCCATATACATACGTACACCTAAGTTACATCTTATTTCTAATACCCCCCATATTGACTGTCCTTCTAGGTCCATTCTACTCATCTTCAGAGCTCAGTTCAAATAACATTTCTTCTCTAAAAGGGAATTCATATGTTACGAAATATCCCAAAATTCTGTAAATGAGACAACAGATACCTATTACCTAGATTTCACAAAAGTTAACATTTTGTGATGTCTGCTTCAGTTTTCTGTTGTATACAAATCTGGAAATGCGGGTAAGGTCAAACTCTGCATTCCCTGGTGATTGCTCCTTCCCCAGAGTGGACTTACCCTGTGTGGGAGTGTACCACAGACCCTCTCCTTGACCTAACTGTAGTCCGACTCCTCTCAAAAACCCCTCCTCAACTAGATTTCAGCCTTTGGGCTTCGGTGTCTGTCTTTGCATGGCCCAATCTTAAAAAAAATCCAACTGAATTAACTCAGGCAGAATCCTCTACCCTTAATATCTGGCTACCCTCAATATCTGATCAGAATGGCTCACTCCTCAATATGCCCCAGGTGATGTCCCATGACCCTGGCCTGCCTTTAGCAAGAATCCTCTCAAGCTGATTTGATCAGAATCCCCTTAATGTCTCCCCTTAGTAATCTTCTATCCATTAATCCCCACACTGCTCCTTGGCTATGAACTCTATCCTGGTCATACTGTATGCAGAACATTATACCAAGGGCTCTTTTCTCCAGTAGCTGCAGTTCCTGAATAAATTCTGTTTTCACCACTTTAAATACTGTTAAGCTCTGGTTTTCTTTAATGTGTACCATTACCTGACATGTTTTTGTTCTTTTTTCCTTCCCCTCCACCAACACTTCTTACATACATAGAATCAATGAGTAAAGATATGACTTTTGTGGTATGCTTTTCAGAGTTTTACACAGGTGGTACCAGAACATAGGTATGATAATACCTTCTTGCAGAACTTGTTTTTCTTCAAAGAATTTGTAACATTTTATAATTGTATACTCATTTAAGTACTTATTTAATTAATGTGACTAAAGTATGTTTTTGGAAGAGAGTGACCATATCTATTTTGCTTACCAACTATTACTTGTTGGAATTTTTTGACCCAAAGGACAGTTGTTAGGGAAGGAAAGGGTCCTCGGATTAATGAGGTGTGGATCATTTGATTTCACACTTAAAATAAAGCTTAATAGCATTTTGGGGGGAAACAGTGTTTGTTTTCAAATCTGTGCCATTTTTCTTTCAATAAGAATTTATTAATTTACCTACCCTGTAACCTGGAAATGTGTTAAGTTATGCTAAAGCCAAAAGCACATGGATGGCTCAGTCGGTTGAGCACCTGACTCTTGATTTTGGGTCAGGTCATGATCCCAGGGTCATGGAACTGAACCCTGCTTTGGGCTCTGTGCTGGGTGTGGAGACTGCTTGGGATATTCTCTCTCTCTGTGTCTCTCTCTGTCTCTCTCTCAAATAAATAAAATGAAAAAAAATATTTAAAAAAATTTTTTTAACATTTATTTATTTTTGAGACGGAGAGAGACAGAGCATGCGCGGGGGGAGGGGAGAGAGAGACAGGGAGACACAGACTCCGAAGCAGGCTCCAGGCTCTGAGCTGTCAGCACAGAGCCCAACCCAGGGCTCGAAATTACGGACCGCGAGATCATGACCTGAGCCGAAGTCGGACGCCTAACCGACTGAGCCACCCAGGCGCCCCAGAAAAAAAAATAAAATAAATAGCTCTACTGAGGCCAAAGTAAAAGACACACTCTCTGCTCTCAAAGTAAACAGCACTTTCCAAGAACATTTAGATACTCCTCTTTATTTGGCGGACTTCACTTAAAAAGTAATATCCTTCTCACTATCATATGAATTGGTTGTAACTTGGGTCTTGTCACAAGGCAGTCCACAGCATGTATTTAAGAAGTGACCCATATTGACAAATTATGAATCTTAAACAGTAACTTCAAGCCAATTTTTATAATCACTCACTTCATTGCCTGCCTATAGTCTCAAAATTTTTGGTGACTAAATATCAGTTACTTCTGTGAATATCTGTCTATAAATGACAGAAATCTAATGAGGATCCAGATTCCCTCAAGCAGACACTCGATTCAAGACAATGGCCTGCACAAATGTGAAATTGGACCTGTATGCAGAATGGCAAGAAATCAAAGAAAAATTAATGAGAATGCTTATAATTACATTTATGTATTTTCCCCATAATAAACTTTTGAAATGAAAATGCAAATCTGATTTGCCCATATGCTTAATGAAGGGGAAAATTCAATCTAATTACATTCCAGTTGAATATTTACTCCTAATAATGTATTATTTTAGTTTTTCAATATTTTAAAGGATAGTTAAAAAAAACATAATATATCAAACCAGAAAAAAAGTAGTTTTCTCAAAATGAAGAAAATGGTTTCTATTCCACACATATTAAAATTTACTAAATACAAATACATTTTAAATCGAAGGTTCATTTATATAATCTTATAAAAATATATTCATGACCTTCTTACAGATCTTTTAATAGAGATCACTAGAAAAAATACTTTCTAGAAATAATATTTCACTTTAAATATGCACTTTTAATACTTTGATAATTGCATGTTATTCATAGAAGTATATTCATTTCAGTGTGGTCTTTTTATTCTGTGATCATATCACTTAAGTCAATTATAATAGACCGGTAAATATTTCATTTTCATATGAATCTACTTAATTATAGATTATATTTTGTTAGAGTACTATTCACATGAGGAATTTAATAATTCGTCTTACCAAACTTTTAAAAATTTTTTTAAAATATTTTTACTTATTTTTGAGAGACAGAGAGAGAGAGTGTGTGAACTGGGAAGGGGCAGAGAGGGAGACACGGAATGCGAAGCAAACTCCAGGCTCTGAGCTGTCAGCACAGAGCCCAATGCCGGGCCAAACTCACCAACTGTGAGATCGTGACCTGAGCTGAAGTCAGACGCTGAGCCGACTGAGCCACCCAGGCACCTTTCATCTTGCCAAACTTTTATTTTCAACGTAAATTAAGCTCATTATTCCTACCTACTTATTAGTCTTCAAATCCTGTAACTACCAAGAAAAATATAGGTATGTATGTATTCAGATAAAAAGAAAACATATAGATATTCTATGCATATGGACACTGGTAGACACCTTTCTCTATAACGTTTAAATGTCATCAGTTTTTAGCCCCATATGAAGACAAATCAGATTCACATGGCTGGATTGCATATCAACCGTGAGCCATTTTCCTCTCTGCCATATACTACTTCTTCAAGGCAATATTGATGTGATAATAGGAAGGAATTAACAGTGGACCGAATCCAGTCCTAATGCACAACCACTGCTCCCAATCATGTTGAATATCACTCTTCCTTTTCACTTTTGATTTTAAGAAGAAAATAAATAGGGAGGGGACAGATAGGAAAAAAAAACACCACTTGAGTTCATAACTCTTTATGAAGAAATAAAGCACAGATTTTATGAAAGGCAAGGCCTCTCTGATACCCTGCACTCTTCTGGAGGATGGCATTCCTAGTCAAGTGCTGGGAGCACAAGGGTGTTTAGCGCGCCTATATTTGGACAAAATGACACTGGCTGGTGTTACAGACTGAATGTTTGTGTGCCATCAAAATTCATATGCGGAAGCCCTAATTCACAAGAGGATGGTATTAGCAGGAAGATAATTAGGGTTGCAGGAGATCATGAAGGTGCAATCCCATGGCAGGGATTAGTGCACTTAAAACAACAAAAGGTGCCTGGGTGGCTCAGTAGGTGAAGCGTCCAACTTCAGCTCAGGTCATGATCTCATGGTTCATAGGTTCAAGCCTCGCGTCGGGCTCTGTGCTAGCAGATCAGAGCCTTGAGCCTGCTTTGGATTCTGTGTCTCCCTCTCTCTCTGTCCCTCCCCTGCTCATGCTCTGTCTCCATCTCTCTCTCAAGAAATTAATAAACATTAAAACAACAACAACAACAACAACAACACCAACAGCAAGAGACAACAGAGCTTTCTCTCTTCCACATGAGAGGTTACAGCAAGAAGCTGAGTATCTGGGAGCCAGGAAGAGGCTTCACCAAGAAGTGAATCTGCTGGTCCCTTGATCTCGGACTCCACAGTCTCTATAAATGTGAGCAACAAAAGTCGGTTGTTTAAACCACGAGTCTATGGTGTTTTGTTACAGCATCCTGAGCTAGGACAGTTTGCTATTTGTGTTGTTAGTCTACCAGAGATAGAAAGTCGCTACTGAGAGCCACCTATCCGCTTATGGCATTTGTTAAGAATTTTTTAAAAGACAGTTTGGAAATCATAGCTGTTACTCTTACTGTTCCTGCTAGGGCTTCTTCATTACGATAATTTCTCCCTGGGTTTGTTTCCAAAATGATCAAGGAGAATTTTTTTTGTACCTTATTATCATCTTCATCAGGCCACCTCTAGATCTATGGACTAAAAACAAAAAGTAAACAAATAAAGAAATCCTGCCTCATACACATTAATAAGAATACGAATTGCTGCCATTAATACTTGCATAGCATTTACTTGGAGTCAGGCATTTTATCCTAACTCATTTCGTGCTCAAAATAACCCTGTGAATTAGAGAATATTACCATCTCCACTTTGCAGAGAAAGAAACTGAAGCATAAAAAGGTGATTAATTTGCCCAAGGCCACACAGATAGGAAGTGGTAAGTCCAGCGCTAAAATCTAAAAGCGATCTAGGTTGGAATCCTTGCTTTTGAAGTGACACATGTAATTTCTAAAGGAGCTAAAGAACAAAAGTTTAAAGTATTAAGCAATAAAAAATTTAAGTATTTAAAAGATAAAAATACTTGCTTACTGATATTAGAACAAGATGTGTACGTTTGTAAGTAACACTTAGCACGCAACTTTTGTTTTTAATCTTTTCATTAGATTTTTTATTTTTAAAGTATTTTTAAAAGGAGAAAATTTAAAAATAAAAAAATATATAAAGATTGGCTACATTTCCTTCCCCTATTTACCATTTCAGCTTTTTTTTTTCTAATAATGGAATTACCTCTTCCAAAATTTGGACCAAATGTTATTTACTTAAAACACACAGGTGATTGGATATTTTTTTCTAGTTTAATATGGAAAGCTTCCTGTGAACAAGCCCTGTCCCCTTCTGCCATTAAAAGCAATTTAAGGGAGTTAATCTCCACATGAAACTCTTCAATATGTGGTTTTTTGATGTATTATAACTGTAGGTTACAGTTCTGATTCAACAAATAAAAATTAACTCTGTAATGAATTACTAACTTTCCTTTTGATAGTTTTTGTATGGTCAGGATAATGTTTGCATTTCCTTTAGATCTATAGTCGGGGTTGCCAGAGAAAATACAGGATGCTCATTTAAATTTAAATTATAGTTAAACAACAAATGATTTTTTTTAAGTATAACTATGTCTCATATAGTACATATTTTCATTTGCAAAATCTGACAACCCTATATATACTCTGTTTAACGCTGAACATATAAGGTATCTTCTTTATGCCTTCCAGTTTGGGATATCAAGATTTTTATTCTAAAAGTTTCATAGTTTAATAATAATCACACTTTGAAAAAAATTCCAAAGTGCCTAGGATTTGAGCTTTAGATTAAGGTCTGAAAAAAAAAAATCAGGGCAATACCTTGGGTATAAAGTTGAAACTGAAAAGGCAGAACAAAATAAACTTATGAAAATCATGGAGTTTGATTATTATTCTACAAGTCCAAACGCTGACAGTAGAAATAAATAAAATTATATGTGCACAGAGCATGGAAGCATGTGAAGTCCAAGGAGTAAAACTGTAGCAAGTCTAGGAGAAGCCACATTACCTCCTGCCCTCCCAGCACAACACGCACACACTCTGGCAGGATTCAGGTTCTTTTCATTGACCCTTCTCCAGCTCCTGCCTATAGAAACTGCTACTAGAAAGGGGTTGTTAAGATGTGCTAAAGACCATCAACATAACAACAGTCAGTTGAAGCTTTTTGCCAGAAACCATGAGAAAGAACATTGAGGGAACAAATCTTTTTACACTAACTACTATATAAAATTTTCTGTGTGCAATTATTTCCAGAAATACTAGAGAAAGGTTAGTCAGTAATTGAGGGTAGAATCATATTGTTTAGACTATATTTAATAGTATTTTCACACTTATTATTTGAAACATAAAAAATTTAGAGAGTCACTGTCCAGGATACAACATATAGCCTACTTTCTACCTAAAATAGCTTCCCAGAGATGGTAAATTTAGTAAAGAAGCAAATTTTTCAAGTCAATTTCGTTTTTTTAAATTTTTTTTTAGCCTGAGCATTTAGCACCGTGACCAACACAAAACAGGTGCCAATAAATGGCTGTTAAATAATGCTAATTCCCAATGTCTTGGTTTCTACTATCTTCCTGAACCTGACATATATGTTGTCCCATGCTCCATGAGGTTTGATCCAAAGTTAAAAAATGTTAGCCAGATTCAAACTATTTTATTTATAGCTCAAAAGAAGTTGGTCCTATTGAAAAGTGAGCTCTGGCTTATTCTTTCTTTCATTTATTAATATATTTTTTAATCATTAGCAAATACTACAGTGTCTAACAGGAAGCAGTCAGTACATGTCTCCAGGATGATGCTGAATGAACGAGTGAATAAATGAATGTGCTAAAAGCACTCCATGTTGCTTATTTAGGCTTTACTGCCCTGTGCATATGTTGGAAATGTCTTTTGATTAAGTCACAAAAGTTAGGCTATTTTCAAGGGAAAACAGGAGAGTATTTTAGAAAAAAAGAAAATGAAATGCTAAGTGAGAAGACATACTTTGATGTAGAGGCTTTTTTCTGTTCCGGATGAGGGATCTCCGGTAGATCTGTTATCTCACCAATGGGGGTAATAACAATGCCTCCTCATATTAGATGTAAAAGTATAAACTGCAAAGAAATTTCAATTGGAAGCATTCAGCAATGAACACAGTTGAACAAATGCATATGGTTTCCAATTCTACCTTTCACTCTCAGAGAGATGTTTCATGTTGAACCAGTGCATTTTACTAGTAATAAAAGACGAGTAATAGCCCTGTAATGAAGGTTATGCTTGCTCTATCGAAAGTCACATTGAACCAGAAAATTCAATTGAAAATTGTCAAATGATGAGTCGGCCTTATATACAGATAGTCAGGCTGTTCTATTGTCAGTCAAAAGCGGGTTTTTAAATAATTCATCCCCCAGAATTAACCCATACTCTGTTACCCGACCTCCCATGAAACTTTTACCAAGGCTGGGTTTGGATTCTGGACCACACAAGATCATTCAAGAATGAATTCTTAGAATCCTGCAACATTACTACTCACACATGCCACCAAGTCAGACGCTCAATCAAATCCAGGACGTGATTTCTATTTCCACAATAAGGAACTGATTATCTAACTAGGCAAGAATATAATGACAGTTCTTTAACAATTTGTTCGTGGTATTTCAGCAAGCTAGCTTACCAAGCTGAGTGATTTTAATGAATATAAATTGCAGTGATCCAAAAGAGAGCTCAGTCTGACTTTCTCATTTTTATTGTATTGCCAATTCCATTTTTGTTCTCATTTAGGCTTTCCTTTGTCTATTAAGGAATATTGACAAGTGATCTATCTATTCAATGCTTATGCTGCAGACTGAAAATAAAATTTCCCAGAGATGAAATTAAGTCCTAGTCTTGATACAGTACGTTTGAACACAGCAAGTTCTAGTGTTTTTTTTTCCTAACATTTTTTAAAAGCTTCAACACCAATTAAAGTATATATGTCTTGGGGTGCCTGAGTGGCTCAGTCGCTTAAGCCTACGACTTCAGCTCAGGTCATGATCTTGTGGTTTACAGGTTCAAGCCCCACGTTGCGTTGGGCTCTGTGCTGACAGCTCAGAGCCTGAAGCCTGCTTTGGATTCTGTGTCTCCCTCTCTCTCTCTGCCCCTCCCCCCTCACTCTCTGTCTCTCTCTACTTCAGAAATAAACAAACATCAAAAAAAATTTTTAATTAAAAAAAGTACATATTTCTTTAGAGCGACTTGATAACACAAATCAGATGTCTTTGAGTTGGTAGATTTGTTTTGTGATTAAAATTTCCCCCACAAGGGATAACCTCAACTTTAGACTTCTTTCACCACCTCATTTCTATCATATAAGGAAATACACTTTTTTCCGAAGAAGCAAACACCACCCCAAAGAGACAAAGCAAAGATCGATGGCAGTGGGTCCAGATATGTGGACTTGAACTAAAAACTTGATTTTTTTTTCTTTATAGTTAAATTGCAGGCCTACTTGATAATACTTGAGAGAGAGTCCTTAACATAACAGCAGCAAAAGCTATTCTTGTCTTGATTTCTGCCACACAGCTTTGGCATTAGAGACTGCGATGTCAAGAAATCATGAAAGGGTATGTTGAGGATGTTCATTGTTTCACAAAAACAGGGAGAGGGTTTTTCCCTCTCCAGTGTTAAGAGGTGACCACAGGTTGACAGTGTTGCCTGGACATTGCCTCCATTTATATTCTCTCTCTTCAGGGATATGTAAATCATCAGATGTAGAAGCTGATTCCACCTCCATATTAGATTCCCATCTTTGCTTGGCCCTTGTGGATACATGTCTCGATCTGGGCACTAGATGAGAAATGTCTCCAAAGGAACACACATGAACTAGAACCCCATTAGGACTTGACCTACTTGTAAACTTGTTTATGCATGGTGACGGACTTCTTGTATATTCCTACAACTTTTCTCTTTACCTACTCACCCTTCTCTGCATCAGCTCTTGGCTTTGTTAGGTCTAGGAATTCCATTTTTTAACACTTAAGCTACACTTAAAGGTAACACTTAAGGCAACGCTTAAAGGTACACTTAACCTGAGGCCAACACCTTCAACATACAAAATTAGGAAAGAATCTATTTTCTCTTTCCTATTCTTCTGGGTCATTCCTCCATACATCTTCACATTTTTAGAAATGTTACCAAAATCTTCACGTGAAATTACAAGTACTATGTATTTAGTTAAAATCTATAAGATTTGGAACTCTTCCAATATATTTACAAGATAAGATGGAAGTAAACAAAAATATAGCTTAAAAGTTACACAGGAAACAGAATATAATATAAAGAATAAGGGCCTTAAGTGTATAAGCCTGCATTCTGGTAAAATACTTTTCATTTGGGATCAAAGAGGCACAGAAATGTGCATTTTACTGGCATGCTATTACTTAAATCCCTTGGCTGCAACACTATAAATATATTCATTAAATATATGTTTGATTATTTATACTTTGCCTACTTAAGAAAGTATTTGAGGCAATTATATGAAAAGATAATAGCAATGCTTAAATATAATATTACCTTTATATTAAAGTGTAAAAATATTAAAATATATTCTTAGTTATATGCATATTCTGAAATATTATTTGCATATTTAATATATTATCCACGTGGTGCTTTCTCTATATCTCTGAGACCTGACATCGGTATGCGTTTCTATAATTTTGAATACATTTTTTGATAATTATCTTATTGACTGTTATTCTACAATGAGAACATCAGGATTTTATCTGTTCCCCTTTCTTAATCTTCTTCCTAGTATTACCTGGGTGGGGAGAGGGCATTGAAATGTATAAGAAAACCTTACCTTTCCCTTATCAGGACTGTTTTTCTGAGTTTCTGGATTATTAATATTTTGTTGACTTAGCAAAGGCATTTTAATCATCACTTGTTGGTATTTAATATGATTTGATTTTCAACCACTGATTTTTTTTTTTTGTCCAACTACTGATTTTAGGAAAGACTTCCAGTTCTTTTTATTTGTACTTTTCTATCCAGCTCTCCAAGTTGACAATTTATAGTTTGTAATTTTTGTTTTGCTGACTGGCTTTTCGTCTTCTCTTGTGTGTGTAACTAATCAGATAGGAACAATGCCAAATTCTTATGAATTCAAAACACTACAGCCCCAGTCAAAACTAGAGGCATGTTATTCAGTCTTTAAACACTTCAATTAAATTAATTAAATGATTTCTACTAAGTGAAATAAAGAGAAATCCTGCTACTTTGCAAGCCCTCATTTTAAAAATATATATGCAAATGCAATGTTTGATTAATGTTTGCAATGTTTTCAGGATCATTGTATCTGAAAAGCATCACTGATAATCTTCTTTCCTATTCAGGACCATCCTGTGTTGCAGACAATGTTACAGCGAACAAGGCCCATCAAGCTACATTGATCTGGTTCAGTAATGCTCTATTTGGTTTCTGGGTACCTCCAGGGACCAAGTCCCCCTGACCACTGAAAGTGGCCTTTGGTAAACTTTGTCATCCTAAATTGTTTTTTTTACATTATAATCTAGCAAAGCATATAAAAATAGTCTTTTTGATACTTGTAATTGAAAAAATATTTTAAAATTGTAAAATGAATATGGTCCACTATTTAAGTCTGCATACAACTGGCCCTGCACACTCTGATTTTCCCACATATTTGACTCTAGGGAGATTTTCACGCTTACCCACTCAAGTTGTCAAACAGTGGCATACAAACTGAGTTAGAGTGATGTTAAGGATTCTACGTTACCGTTCCTTATGTTGTCTACTGTTGCTGGGTGTGGGTGTGTGAAATGCCTAAAAAGAAACCATGAGTGAATATGACTGATCTTCTCTCATAATGACAGAACTCGTGTAAGTGAAACAGCAGAGGTAACACCTACTTTTGAAAACAACTTTCATAACAGAACTTTTGTGTTACAAAAGAGTATCCTAAGTATGTCTCTTATTCTACAGCTTATAGGGGTGAGAGGGAGGTTTGTGATCACACGGCTGGAGCCTTGGTAATTAGATTAGATATAAACACTGAAGTAAAATTCTATACCTGTCACGTTTGTCAAGGTTGCACAGCTCTGCATCGCTATTCAATTCGTAAGAGTACTTAGCCATAAGATAATTCGCGGTTCGTAAACAAGAACTATAACTGCCTGAACAGGTGTAGCAATAGCTCTGCAGAGCCAGGACAAATATACTACATAACTTAAAAAAAAAATCAAGTCCATTCTGTAAATCAAACATTGTCACAGTTACTTTTAGTAGTTGCATGGCTTTGAGACAGTATTCATAAATATGCATCTCAATGACCTTGTATTTAAATGCTCCCTCTGTATCCCCTCACCTTTATAATAGGGACTGAGTAGGACCGCTGAGATGTGAGGCACAGGGCTTTTTTTTTTTCTGACTTAACATTCCTACCTCAGCTGCTTATAATCGGGACCTTAGAAGTCCTTTTAGTGCAGAGCAAGATGGCCTCTCCAGAGGCCTCTACCTGCCCAGCAACAATCAGGTGGGAAACCCAGAGGACTGGGAAACCCAGAGGACTGAGAGGACTAATCTCACTCTGTCCTCTGCTCTTCTTTAGGTTGTCACCCAAGAAACCCCTGGTCGTGTGGCTTAATACCCTTTACTGAACCTCATCTCCCACTATCCCCAATTCTAGACACTTCCAGAGAGACCTGTGGAACTCATGGTTAATCATTAGCAAAATACCCTACACCCTCATCTTGTCCTCTGATCCTTCTCCTCACTCTCTTGCCCTTCCCTGTAGACACCATTTCTCCTGCAGTCTTCATAAGTTTCAGCGTGAGTTCTTGGTTCCCACATACCTAGGTATCACTCAGTTTCTCAGTAAAGTGATTATGCGTTTTGCTCATTTGACATTTCCAAATCATTCCACCTTCTTCTCTCTTGAGATACATCAGAGTTGACTCTTATGTCACCCAACCTCCACCTCTACCCTCAGTTGGGATCATCCATCCACGTTTGGGTCACTCTCCCTCCATACTTGAATGTTTAGCTTCTGGTATCACTGTGCCTCCCTCCAACACCAGTTTTTCCAGAACCCTTGATGACTGTTTTATCTAAAGAGCTCACGTGCTCCCCCACCTATAGTGAACTTCCCGCATCTGTGCCATTGGCCCAATCCCTTTCCTTTTTCAAAGACTTGCTCCAACATTTTCCCTCTTATCATTTCTTCAGTATCAATGGTGCTTTTTTTTTTTCCTTTTTATAATAAACGTCTTGTTGTCACTCCCATGTTGAGGAAAACTCCTTGGAAAAGTTGTCTAACCCAATTGTTTATTCCTTTTTCTCTCTTTTCATTCCCCAAGTGTTGATTTTAAGGAATAACAGTATTCGGGAAAAAGACTTACCTTAAGGAAACTAACACAATTCCATCTAACTTCATCGATCTCAGAGAAGCATTGTGTCCAAATATTTCAGCACAGTTTGGTTTTGTGATAATTGTAAAGTAAATCCCCAATCAGACAACTCTACTGACACTGCTTTTTCTGATGGTCACCAGTGACCCCTCACATTACTCAAATCAGTGGTTAATATTCCATCTTTATTTTACTTGACCTATCAGCTTTTGACAGCTGGTCTTCTCCTCTTCCTTCAATCATTTTCTTGACTGGATTTCTAGGACACATACTTCCCTGGTTTTCTTCTCACTTCTCTTTCTCCTGTTCTCCCTTGGTTTTCTCCTTTCTTTCCATTCTCAAGGGTTGGACTCCCCCAGAGCTCACTCTGTGGATCCCTTCTGTTTTCCATCTATTCTTTTTTTTTCTTTCTTTCTTTTTTTTAATTTTTTGTTTTTGAGAGACACCGAGAGAGCCTAAGTGGGGGTAGGGACGGAGAGGATCTGAAGTGGCTCTATTCTGACAGCAGAGAGCCCAATGTGGGGCTCAAACTCACGAACCATGAGATCAGGAACTGACCAAAGTCAGACATTCAACTGACCTAGTCACCCAGGTGTCCCAGTGTCTATTGCTTCTTTTTCAGTTTCCCATCTATTCTTATGGTGTCCAATTCACTTTCAGATTTTAAATAATATCTAGGGCATATCAGCAGGAAGAGTGATAGGACGTATTCTTTAAAACAGTGTAAAATTGTATTTTGGGTACTTTTTCACCTCATCTTGTCTTCATCTTCCATAATTACTATTCCAAACTTTCATGTTCCAGGTAATCAGATATTTATTTCATTCATGGTCTTCACCAAAGTACACCATCAGGTTCATCTTCCTTAATCACTCCCAGATTTTGATATTTTTTTAATTCCCTCTTTCCTTCAGAATACATATCCTGAATTACTGGAAGAGATTTTTGATACAGCCTTCTTCCCCTCCTTTAAACATTTGGAAAAATTGGGGTATAAGAAGGTTCAGACTCTCCTCTACCAGTTCTTATCCTCTGTACTATGTTGAATGAGTCTCAAGCTATTGTACTATTAGACAATGACTTATCCACTATATTAATCCATACGAAGATAAGCTGAAATGGTCAAGTTTAAATTGATAAACTTTGCTTTCAGCAAGATTGTCCCAAGAGTTATGTCTCTTCACCATGAATGCCCCCTGTATTAGTTTTCTATGGTTTCTGTAACAAATTATCATGAAATTAAGGGTACAGTAATATGTATTTACTCTCTTATCATTCTGGAGGCCAGAAATCTGACATTAGTTTCACTGGGATAGATCAGATGTTGCCAGGGCCATGCTCCCTTCAGGGACTATGGGAGAATCTATTTCTTGACTCTTCTAGCTTCTGGTGGTGGTTCCTGGATGCTTCGGCCTGTGGTCACACCACTCTGATCTATGCCTCTAAGATCATGGTGCCTTCTCCTCTGTGTGCTTCTAAAATCTCCTTTTGCAGGGCATCTACCTCTTGATTTCAGCTCAGGTCATGATCTCAAGGTTCATCACACTGGGCCCTACATAGGGCTCTGCACTGACAGTGCAGAACCTACTTGGGATTCTCTCTTTCTATCCTCTCTCTGCCCCTCCCTTGCATTCACTCTCTCTCCCTTTCAAAATAATTAAACATTTAAAAATATCTCATTTTGCTTCCCTTTTATAAAGATACCTAGGACTGTATTTAGGATCCACTTGGATAATCAATGATAACCTTCTCATCTCGAGTTCCTTAATTCAATCATTCCTGGAGAGTCTGTCTATCTGTCTGTCTATCTATGTACCTAGATCATATAAGGTAACATTCACAGATTCTAGCCCAGGTATCAGGATGCAGCTATCTTTTGGGGGCCATTATTCAGACTCCCATGCCCTCTAGTCTTTTACACAAATGCCAAGAACTACCTGTAAATACCTTAAATTATGTGAAAAGCAAAACTAACTTACTAGGTCATCAACAATCTTTGGCATTGTTTAATTTATTTCAGATTTTGGATTTCTAAGTCTCTACAATTTATGTCACCTATGCTTTATTTTGCCTATATATAATTCAAAGTATAATTCATTAATGAGTGAAGAAGAAATGCATAAAATCTTCAACTTTGAAATATACATCTGTTATTTTTCTATTTTGTATGTATAGCTTCTTTTTCATAAGCACCAGCACATAATCCTAAAAGTTTAATGAAAATGGACAAATACCATTACTCTATTTCAACTCTACGGTCTTGTATGAACAAATAATTTGCACAGCGTTTTCAATTCCGTTATTACAATTTTTGCCACAAGAATGAGGTGTCAGATTTTTATTGTCTGATATATATTGAGAATTAGAATTGCTTGCCCTACTACCCTGACCTTTATCCATATTCTGCATTTTGATTGGCTAACCTTTCTACTTCTTCTTCCTATTTATAGCTTCACTAAACTAAGAGGAACAGGTGAAATGTCCAGCTAGTAAATACAAAGAATAGCAGAAGGTCAAGCTGATAGAAAGAAAATGGCAAAATTTCACACAGGATATGTAACGTTCCAATGCCAGGATCTTATTCTCAAGTAAAAATTTAAATAGGAATGTGAAATAGCAAAACTGAATCCATTGTCAAAAAAATGAGCAAAAGAAATGTGACACATTTAACCCGTTCTGCATAGTGTTGCAATTTCCTAAACTTCCATGGAAATATCCTTGAAAGATTACTTGAGGTCACAAAGTCAGTTTTCATTATCACTAAAGTGATGCCTCCATATATTTGTATCTTAAGCCCTGCATAAGAAAAGCTATTTCAGATCTGTCATCTTTCTTGGTTGATACGAAATCACAGATTGATTATAACTTTCTCCAGCTCTTTTCTGACAGAACGTGTGTTGATGGACTCCAAGAGAAAACTACGGTTCGTGACTAGTGAAGACTTAACAATTTTACTCCAAAGACCTAGCTAACCAAACTTCTCTTCACACTCTCTCTTCAACTCAGTATTTCACTTGCAAGAACATATCCATCTAGATTAATCCAGATGTGCTACTTTTTGTTACATTAGTATTCTCACTGTATTTCTAATTAGAATAACAGTGCCAAACTAGCACCTAAGCTTAGAATAAACTATCTTTTGGAAATTGGACACTAATAAAATACTTAGTACAAAACTAAATCTAAATTTGCTTCAGATTTTAAAAACCAGCAATTAAGATTATCATGTTACATGTATATTTTAATAAATTAAAAATCTTCTAACCAATTTGTAAATGCTGCTTCAATTACAGGGTTATTATCTTTTTTTATGTTTAATTTATTTTTTGAGAGAGCAAGCAGGGGATGGGCAGAGAGAGAGGGAGAGAGGAAATCCCAAGCAGTCTCCATGATGTCAGTGCAGAACCCATGGGGGAATGGATCCCACAAACCATGAGATCATGACTTGGGCCCAAATCAAGAGTCAGACAGATGCTCAACCGACTGAGCCACCCAGGTGCCCCATCAAACACAATTTTAACAGACTGCATTACACAAACGCTTTAGCACATAGTAAATATTCCTTCTATACCCTGATTCAGTTCGCCTGACAGCTTTGTTCAAGGGAAGTTACTAATGTGTAAACTAATTTTTTCCTGAAGTTTTCCAATGCCTTCCCAAAACAAAGACATGCCCTCTCTTCGAAGAATTTCTACGGTCTTTGAAAAAAATATGAGCATAGTAAAAATGTTAAAGCATAAACATATTTTGCCTGGCCAAGGGAAGCTAAGAACGTTTAAATGTCACCATCCCTGGCATAATAGAGGTGGAATGTACCAGAAGTGATCCTTTCACAGGTAAAGAAATTTATCTCAGGGATTATTCCTACAACTAGATAAGTATCTTCCATCAATTCAAAAGACAACTAAGACCAGCAAAATAAAATAAAGCCCAAAATGGAAAAAGAAGTTTTTAATTTTTAGAACATAAAAGTGTTCCTTCCTGTTATTTATACTCCATATAAAGTAATTTTATAGTTTAATCATATCATGATATATTTTATTAATATTTTGGGTCAAAAAACCAAATAATATCTAGTATTTGGTATGCCACACATCTAGTATAGCATATACTAGCATATATAGGTATGTTATAGATCTCTGCAATAAAGTATGTCATATATCTAGTGTAGTATTATACATACAGTATATCCCCAGAGAGACAGGGATATAGTTACAGTTAGCTAGAGGCAGATGAGAGACTGAGCAAGGATTTCTGTTTTTTGTTGTTATTTAATGCATCATATTGTTTTAAAAATATTTTAAAACCTACTGGGAATGTAAACTGGTGCAGCCGCTCTGGAAAACAGTGTGGAGCTTCCTCAAAAAATTAAAAATAGACCTACCCTATGACTCAGAAGTAGCACTGCTAGGAATTTACCCAAGGGATACAGGAGTACTGATGCATAGGGGCACTTGTACCCCAATGTTTGTAGCAGCACTCTCGACAATAGCCAAATTATGGAAAGAGCCTAAATGTCCATCAACTGATGAATGGATAAAGAAATTGTGGTTTATATACACAGTGGAGTACTACATGGCAATGAGAAAGAATGAAATATGGCCCTTTGTAGCACTGTGGATGGAACTGGAGAGTGTGATGCTAAGTGAAATAAGCCATACAGAGAAAGACAGATACCATATGGTTTCACTCTTATGTGGATCCTGAGAAACTTAACAGAAACCCATGGGGGAGGAGAAGGAAAAAAAAAAGAGGTTAGGGTGGGAGAGAGCCAAAGCATAAGAGACTCTTAAAAACTGAGAACAAACTGAGGGTGGATGGGGGGTGGGAGGGAGGGGAGGGTGGGTGATGGGTATTGAAGAGGGCATCTTTTGGGATGAGCACTGGGTGTTGTATGGAAACCAAATTGACAATACATTTCATATATTAAAAAAATAAAAATTAAAAAAAAATAAAATAATAAAATAAAATCTACTGGGAATAATCCACTAGAGAAGTAGAGGTTGAAGAGCAACACAGAGAAGACAATTAGGGTAGAAGTTTCTGGAGAGTATGAAAAGGTACATAACCGAAGCACATTAGAAGGATCTGGCCATGAACTGAGGGAATCAAAAAAAGATAGAGTGGATTTGTAGGCAGGTTTAGGGAACTGACATTTTTTATCGAAATCATGAGTGGTGAAATCTTACTTGTAAAAGAAGGAAGACAAGTAAGGGAGGACAGAGCTGATGAAAGTCGAAGAGTCAATGGGAAGAACATTCCAAGGGAAGAAAACAAAATCAGAATCATTCTTAACTAAATATTTGACAAGTAAGCGAAAAGGAAAGCATGATGTAACTAGCTGCAGGTAGCACGGCAGTGACTAGCTGTTTGGGTGACGGACTAACTACAGATAATGACAGGTCTCTAGGTATGGACTGAAAAGATGGTACCTTACTTAGTGGGAAAACATCTTTCTGGAAATAGAACATCCTACCACTGAAGTAGTCATTCTTGCTTAAAGTCTAATACTTCAAATTTTATGATTTAAATTAATTTATGATGTAATGGTACTCAATGGACCATGACTTATGGATTTTAAAGTATTAAGAGCTCATGAAAACAGAAAAATAAAGACTGTAGTCTTTACTGAAGACTACAAATTTACTGAGCTATAAAAAATAAGTAAGCTAAAAACACAAAACAAAAATGAAAATAGAAAACAAAACAAGAACAAAAACTTGGAAAGAACTAGTAAACCAAACTCTCCAGTCTACCTCTCACAAAGAGGAACCAACTACTGGCCTGGTTACTAGAGAAAAAAGAGATCATTTGTTACATAGATTTTTATTTTTAGAACTAGAAGTAATTTGACTTCCTAAGCAACAAATACAAGCTTATTCTGGGCAAAATGCCTTCACATATTATTAATTTTCCATTTTTGTAAACTAAAATTATAGTTTAAATAATATCCCAACAATTGTTTTAATGCCGGTGTGCCCTGAGTTACAAAATTCTAGCAAGACAAATGGGAAAAAAAAATAATAATGAAGCAAAATTTTAAAAGGACCATTGAAATTCTTTTAATGTTTATTTATTTTTGATAGAAAGTGTGTGAACAGGGGAGGGGAAGAGTGAAAGAGGGACAGAGGAACTGAAGAGGGCCCTGTGCTGATAGCAGTGAGCCACATGCAGGGCTTGAACTCAGGAACCATGAGATCGTGACCTGAGCAGAAGTCATATGCTCAACAGAGGGAGCCACCCAGGTGCCCCAGGACATTTGAAATTCCTAAGTCTTTATTTCACAAATCAGAGCCTGAAACATGTTTTGAATGGTTGCTTTTCTAAATATACTTGAAATATAATCAAATTATTAATCTTTGATTTTTGTACGATATATTAGAATAATCTAACGTGAAGTAGGAAAACACATTTAAGTTTATGTCAATATTATTTATTTTATGAAGAAATATGGTCAATACAAAGCATATAAATTTTCTTAAGATCTAGAAATTAAGGTTTTAGAAAGCTCTAGATTTGATTGATTGTTGATAGCTGTATTACTCAAGGAGCCAACAGGATTATTACAGGAAGCTGGCATCAGTCGTCAGTTGACTGGTATAATATAAAGTTACAAAATAATCATTTATATTTATTTTGCTTCCAAACAGCACCGTCACAAGCAGGAGAGCAATGCAACATTGACATAAAATGACTTGACTATGCTTGTACTGTCTCAGTGATGATAAAAATTTCAGATGTTGGAAGAGATTATTGATTAATTCATAATTTATATTATAAAAGAATACAAACCAGAATAATGAAGTGTAAGTTATAATGAAGGGAATATTTATTTCAATTAGGTGAATAAAATACTTCAACAGCTGTACACATATATACAGATCGTGAATTCTATAGTTTCTCAGAACTGAGCAAGAACACATCAAGATTGCTAATCATCAAATAATAAAAATGGAATCTGGACTAATGAGTTGAATAAGCTATTTTGTAACCCATGTTTCCAGCTACTTACAAAGAATAATGATTATGTTTACAAATCAGTATTCTATACTTTTAGGTAAGACATAACTCACTGACCAAATCGCAAGCTCTGACTGACATTTATAAAGAATTTGAAGCAATCAAAACATTAACCAAAACAGGATTAATGTAACATACAATTAGAAAACTTATGAATACATCATATGACACAAATATAAATAAGCAAATAGAGAAATAGAATATAATCATAAAGGAAAATCAGTTAGGAAAAAAATAAGACCAAACAGGTATGAGTTTAGTACCTAAAACTATATCCCCTAAAGCCCTCTCCCATTTTTCTGATAAAGTTTAAATTTTGGCTCAATTCCTCATAGGTGCCGAAAGAAGAGGAAATCTCAGATAGTTGCTTGGAGTTAAGGTAACAACAACAACACAACAACAACAACAACAAAAACAAATGGAGACCACTGGTCGGTAGTAGAAACGACATTCTGGAAATGAGACCCAGAAGAACTTTCTTTCCTAGCTTGTTGCTCACTGGTGAGGAGTGTCTTGACAAGTAAAGTGATACCTGCATCTATATTTTGCCCATGACATACTATCTATTGATCTGTTCCTAAGTGCTGGATACACACAGGCTTATTTTGACCCTTATAACTGCTTGTAAATAATTATTTAAAAACTTACACAATTGAGCATCATAAATCATTCAATCTGATTAAAATCCAGGAAGGGGACCCGGACAGACATTTTTTTCAAAGATACAGAGATGGACAACAGACACATAAAAGATACTTATGACCACTAATCAACAGGAAGATGAGTTATCGCCTCCACCAGTCAGAATGGCCAAAAAGTATTGAGAAAGATGTGGAGAAAAGGAAGCTGTTGTGTACTGTTGGTGGGAACGTAAACTGGTGCAGCCACTGTGGAAAACAGTCTAGAGTCCCTCAAAAACATTAAAAATAGAAATACTACATAACCCAGTAATTCCATGTCTAGGAGTCAACCAACAAAATTAAAGTACTAATTCAAAAAGATATACGCTGCAGTATGTTCACTGCAGCATTATTTACAATAGCCAAGATACGAAAGCAACCTAGGCATCTGTCAAAAGTGACTGGATAAAGATGTGGTATACAAGCACAATGGAATACTACTCAGCCATAAAAAAGAGGGAAAAGAAAAGAAATCTTGCCATTCCCAACTACATGGACAGACCTAGAGGATATTATGGTAAGTGAAATAAGTCAGAAGAAGACAAATACCATATAATTCCACTTATATGTGGAATATAATAATAATAATAATAATAATAATAATAATAAACAGACTCATAAATACAGAGAACAAAACAGTGGTTGGCATGAGGGAGGGAGTGGTGAATGGGCAATATACGTGAAGGGGATTAAGAGGTACAAATTTCCAGCTATAAAATAAATAAGTCTGGATGCCTGGGTGGCACAGTAGATTAAGCAAGCAGCTCTTGGTGTGGCTCAGGTCATGATCTCACTGTTTGTGGGTTTGAGCACTTCACTGGGTTCCATACGGACAGTGTGGAGCCAGCTTGTCTGCTTGCGATTCTCTCTCCTTCTCTCTCTGCCGTCCTGCCCCACACGACCCATCTCTCCCTCCCTCTCTCTTTCTCTCCCTCCCTCCCTCAAAATAAATAAATAGTCTTAAATAAATAACTGCTTAGGAAATTAAGGATCTGACTTTAGCTCAGGTCATGATCTCATGGTTCCTGAGTTCAAGCCCCCTATCGGGCTCATTGCTGTCAGTGCAGAACTGGCTTCGGATGCTCTGTCCGCCCCTCTCTCTGCCCCTTCTCCACTCAAGCAAGCGTGCGAACTCTTGCACGTTTTCTCTCTCTCTCAAAAATAAATAAACATTAAAAATAAATAAATTAAGTCACAGGGATGACTTAATTACTTAATTACTTATGATTACAGCATAAGTGATATAGTAAATGATACTGTTATAACTTTGTACAGGGATGACGGTGACTACACTTACTGTGGCGGGCACTGCATAATGTATGTAATTGTAGAATTACAATGTTGTATACCTAAAACTAATATAATAGTGTACGGCGACAACACTTTAATAAAAATAATTAGTACTGACCATAAAGTGATGGGAGGATCAAAGGGTTTTATTCAACTTTACCAATTTGTATAGTTTTAGAAATAAATGCAGACAAGATTTAAAACACAAGGTATGTCTGACTTATCCTCTATTCTCAACCAGCATCTGCATAATAAAATACTAAAGTCGCTTTTATTGCATTATTTCTTACAAATACATGTGAAACAACTGTTTTACAGCAAAGCATAATTCACAGAGTGTTTGGAGAGTGGAGAGCAGGAAATGAGACAAAATTATGAGATCCAGCTTTCTGATTGTCTAGAATAATCTATTCATCTTTTTATTTCATTTTGCTTGTTTTTAATCGAAAGGAATGAATATGTATAAACATATTTTTGTTTTGTTTTGTTTTGTGGTGGTGTTTTTGGTTTCAGTTCTTTTCCTCTTGAAGCAGGTGGTATTGATTAAGAGATAAAATTTCCCAGCAAGTATATGGGATAAGGCTGATTTATGCTGTCAGTTAAAATCAGACCCATGTGCCTGGCACAGTCAGTGGGCATGATTCGTGAAAACCGAGAACACGATTAGGGATACAGTCTCAAGTCAAGGCCAAGCTCGCACAAGGGCAGACTTCCCCCGCCCCCTCCCCGCTCTCAGGGCAGCTGCCTTACCTGCTTTGGTTTCCATTCCATTCTATCAGCACAGTCCTTCTTTCTTTCTGCCTCCCTGTTTAGAATTTTCTGTTTTTCACCAAATTATCAAGCTCCAGAATAGTTCTCATTTTATCACCTTTTGACCATTTTCTAGTTCACCCCCAATGAGAAATGGGTTCTGCCTTACCCCAGCCAATAATCCTGTCCATGACCTACAAGGGTACACTCCACTAAGTGACTCACAGTATAAAATTCCCCAATTCGGGGCACCTGGGTGGCTCAGTGGGTTAAGCACCCGACCTTGGCTCAGGTCATGATCCCATGACTTGTGGATTTGAGTCCCACGTCAGGCTCTGTGCTGACAGCTGGGAGCCTGGAAATGCTTTGGATTCTGTGTCTCCCTACCCTCTATGCCCCTCCCCTAGTTGTGCTCTGTTTCTCTCTCTCTCAAAAATAAATAAACGTTTTTTGGGGTTTTTTTAATTCCCTAATTTCAAACACGTGTAACATTTACATTACATTCTTCTAAATAAAAATATTAATAAAATTTTAAAAAAATCTCATCCAAAAAACAGAACAAACAACAACAACAACAACAAAATGAAAACAAAAAACACAATACAAAATGAAAAAAAAACCCTAATAAAATTTCAAATGAGCCATTTAAACTGGGCCAGCACAGTCAGGGGGAAATAAAATTAGTTTCAATTGAAAGTTGTACTTCAAATTAAGGCCTATAAAATTGAATTTGTACAATTTTCACAAACACTGAATCTAATTAATTTCCACACCTAAAGTTGTCATTTTGAGAAATGAACACAACCACTTAACATGCTGTAAGTAAGACTGGCAAACATAGACAACAAAACTTTGCATACACGTATGACAGTAGCTTTGTTGTTGTTTTTACTAAATTCATATCCTGGGTCAAATTTCAGGTTATGGCATCTAATCAAAATCTATTTTTGCCATTCTCCCTCTTCACATTTTGGAAATCCCTCAGGCTTTTCAATAGCTAATAGGAGGCACTCTTTAACCTCATTTTGTTCTCTGAATGAAGTCTCGTATCACTCCAAATATATACATTTTGTTCTGTCATCCCCCATCACACCTTGGCGATCCTTGGGTTCATTCCATGAAGACCATTTATATATGAAATGACAATGGAAAAAAATCACTTAAGTTATATGTATGAGATAGCTGGATAATTTATTGCATCTTCGAGATACACTTTCCTTCAGAAGATGCTGAAGTGGTCATTAGGAAAGTCAAACACTTGTATTTCTTCTGAAGATGTAGCTAAAGAAGATATTTTGTGGTTAGGAAGGCCTCTAAGTGACTCTCATGTTTCTTAAGTTCTTTTTAAACATAAAAGTTGATCCTCAAGATACCTCCACTAGCTGTGAAGTCTCTCCAGCCATCCTTAATTAAACACCAATTTAAATATAATTATTAATAAAACATGTTTTCATTTTCATTGAATGAACTGTTTTGTTCTAAAGCAACATATAAATGACTATATTAGTTACTTCAGATCGTTTAATATTTATAGGCAGATAAGTCAAAATCCATATTGTCTTTAAAGATAACTACATGAATACATAAATATTGTTTTTAGAAACTGGCTTGATCTTTAGACACACAGGGTATCAATATTTATGGACCTTATACCTTTAGAGACTCTGAGAAGGAAATCCAAAGCCCTAGCATTCTTAAACACAATAAAAAGGACAATAATATTTTGCTAATTTTATCCATACTGGATCTAAGCTTAGCATAAGTCACTGAGTTGATCAAGGCATACAATTCAAAGTACTTGTTCTTTGAATTCTCAGTCAACAGGAACTTAAGAGTGTACTCTTGTCAATACAATCTCATAAGTTTGTTACATGCCAACTGTCCTCAAGCAAGCTAGAAGAACATGACTAATGGACGTAAGTATTATTAATTTCATTTCATGTTGAGAGTGGTCACGAGGGAGGATATGGATATAACAAATTAATAAACTCCAGGAAAAGTGAGGAATATTGGGTGGAATTTAGACCACTAGAAACTAAGTCTATCGAGGAAAAAAGTGACATGGATATTGAAGGGCTCAGGGTAGAGACAAGTGGAAAGGGTGAAGGGAGCCAGCTGGAGGACCTGATGCCCTTACCAGCTAGAACGGCAGCAGAAGAGGGGATAGCCAGTCACTTAATTGAAGCGAGTGGGTGTCAGCTACTGTGGCCAGGGACACATCGGAAAGCTTTTGAACGCTAAGCTAAAGACAAAACTTTATTCTGTGGGTTCAGTGTACACGGCAAAGGATTATGAAGGGAAAAAAGGACATGATAAAAGCAATTCCTTAGATTAATCTGCACAGGAAGAAGGAAAGTGCGTAGTCAAAGAGACCAATCATGGAGCTATTTTTGACCAAGGAGAATTGAAATTCATGTTACAATGTCAAAGTTGAATAGACAAAAACACTGATAAACTTCTTTTCCATTAGGAGAGGAAGTGAAGTACATATTTGTTTTATATGTGTGTGTGTGTGTGTGTGTGTGTGTGTGTGTGTGTGTGTGTGTGTGTATTTATATGTTAGACAAGTAACCAAATCCAAAGAGCTTACAGCCAATAAATAATATCATGGGAGGGTTCTGAGAAAAACAGGCCAGGGTTATAGCCACAGATTAACTCAGTTATTTACCACTGCCTTTCCTATACTATTTCCATCTGATTTCCTGCATCTCATCTGCAAATAATGGTAAAAGAAGATCAAATAATCTGTTTATTATGAACATTCCACCAGGAGTGAAACATTCTTTAACCTACAGACCACCTGTAATGAACTCAGGTCGTGTGTAATCAGAAGAGAGAACAAATTTACTTTTCCCCCGCACAAGGTATTTTTTCCTCAGAAAAAAAATTCCATCATTTAGAAACACTGTTATTAAAAACTGATATTTTAGATTTTTCCATCTCCTACATTTGAAGAGGTCAGAGGTGGTGAACTGTATTTTACATACTGAGCCTTGGAAATTGCAATCTAATAAGATTCTGTTATCCCAAATGCTATCATCTTTTCGTGAGAACTGACACCAGTAAGTTTTATTAATGAATTTAAAGATGGAAATTGAGATGCTGAAAAAGCATTAAGAAAATAAGATACTTTGAGAAAATTGTCTTGCTCTACAGTGGCCCTTACGATTTATTACCATAAGCTTTTTGTCAGTTCTGTAAAAGAAAGGGTAGCTTTTAGTTATGCTCTTGAGTGATGGAAAAGAAGAATCCTTCAATTATAAACTTGAGGATTTAAAATTTTCTCCTATTAAAATTCAGATGTTATTCACCAGCCCAACTGATTATGGACTAAGAATATAATTAAGTCTCTCTACTTCTAAAAGTTTTAGAAGGGCATAAATGTTGAAATGCATTTAGTTATACATTTGCTTTTGTGATTCAAAACAGCATTCTTTCATGAGTGCTTTGAAAATCTAGAACTGCTGTGTCAGAAAGGACTTTTGGCAAACTATGTGCTGTCCAGTTGGGTAGCTGCTCACCACATTTGGTTTTTGGGCACTTAAAATATGTAGTAAGTGCAATGGAGGAACAGAATTTGTAATGTCATTTAATTTTAGTTAATTTAAATTTTAGTAGTCACATGAGGCTTGTGACTACTGCACTGGATAGTATATGGAAGGGAGAAAACATGGTCATAACTATTATAGCCAACTGGTTCTGCCCAGGTTCTGAACTGGGCTCCAGAACCACACCCAGTACCTCCTAGAAACTGAGAGGAACACTCCAGTACCCTAAATCAAAGGAAATCTTTAGCTTCCTATAACTATTTTAACATTAGCCTTTCTTCTCCCTCAACCCACTCATGGGAACTTCCAAGTCAATAATCATCCTATAGGTTTTCTGCTTCAAACAGGATGGATAAACTCAAATAAATAGCCTGGCCTCCACTGTTCAGAGCTAGAGTTTTTCAGGCTCTCGATCTACCGGCAAAGTCACCTCCTTTGAAAAGTCAGCCACCACTTATTTCTTATAACTACTAACATAATTTTCTAACTGGTTTTCCTGTCTTCATTTTCCTATCTTCAGATACTTCATATCTCTACTTCTCCTTCTCCATCTTTCCTAATCCTTCTTCAAAATTGCTACTCTATGGATATTTCCAAAACACAACTCCAATGCCCCCTACTGTTGTAAAATCCAGTAAGGCTCCCTTTTGTTTCCTGGGGGAAAATAGGATAAAATGCAAACTCTTCAGTACAGTTGCAGATGTACTTTTATGCTCTAGTTCTCTCATTTCCAGCCACTCAGCAACTTTTATTCTATGCTCCCTGATCATGTAACTCTCTCCTGTCACCATGATCCTACTATATCCTGCATAGATAGCCTTCTCTTCCCATAGAGCCTGGAATGATTCCTATAGCCTCCTTTTCCTTACACCTTGCCCCCTAACCACACCCACCACTTGGGAACACACACACACACACACACACACACACACACACACACACATAGAAACACCACCCCTACTACCACCATCCACCACCCCCCTCTCAGTTGCACACAACTACTGTGGTCCTAGAAATACCTTCCCCAGAAAACACTGCTTTAGACATCCAAGATGACCTAGGTACTTACCTCTTTACCTCCCAATCATTGTATCCTGATTCCTATCCCAATCCCTATCACATGGAATTAAAATAGTTAAATTTTCATATCTTCTCCAGGACCCTATGGGCAACTAGTAGAAAGGAACTTTATCTTTTCTCCCTAAACATCCTGTGTCTGAGATCATGTGCTGACCTACCTAAGAGTTCTTCAATGCATGGATAAAGGACAGAATAAGAACAGACTGAGATTGAAGATTTAGAGATACAATAATTTGGAAGAATCCAAAGAAAAATAAAATTCTGTTTGTGTATTCAGAGCTTACCATTTAGGAACCCTAAGAAAATATGATTTTGCTGATATGTGTGTATATATACATATATATTTACATAAATGCATACGCACTTGTATAAATAAATTTATTTATACATACCAATATATTTTATTGTTCCTAAAAAGTATACAGACATGACTTGAAGATAAAAATACTAGAAACATTTAAAAAAAAAAAGCAAGAGAGGGTTTGAACCAGTTGGGTTATCACATTATAAAATATGTGGTTCTAGGAGCTCCTGGGTGGCTCAGTAGGTTCACTGACTGACTTGATTTCAGCTCAGGTCATGACCTCATGGTTCGTGAGATTGCACTTCACATTAGGTTCTGTGCTGACAGCACAAAGCCTGCTTATGATTCTCTCTCTTCCCCACCCCTGCTTGCAAGCACACGCACTCTCTCTTTCAAAACAAATAAACATTAAAATGTAAAAAAAAAAATTAAAAAATAAACATTAAAAAATGTAAAAATTAAAATAAAATATGTGATTCTACTACCAATGATTGCCACTTGCTTATAAAGAGGCGGACACTGGTTGTTCTTCTCTCATATGAAGGCATTTTCTTTGCCCTTTCTCCTCTTCATTTTCCATTGTAAGAAGGAGAAATAGTTTGAGTCATTTCAACAGTAATTTTGTATCACATTTAGGGTATCACAAAGCTAGTACCATTAACACTTTCTAAATATCCATATAACTAATTCTATAAGCCTGTATCTACAACTATTTTAATAACCAGGTCAAGGTGGAATCCCCCAAAAAGAAAAGAATTTCTTTTATAATACAGCATGTTCCTGAATGAGCCTTGCAGGCATTTTTGTAAGTATAATCGTTATCTAGTCTATGAAATAACAATATTTAATTCACTGTATTCGAGGAAGACACTGTAATTGCCTGAGGCGTTGAGTTAAAATGAAGATTGTTGGACAGGAATAATGGCAAACAGCTCAACTGTTGAGTCAGAAAGACACCCAGGGAACCGTATCAATAAGGATCACAACCAAGTCCCAGCACAGACAACACAACACACTAGAAATCGCTCTGAATAGATAAGATACCAGCATGTGAACTATTTAGAAAATCGAGAATTCAGAATTTGGAGAGCATTTTTGTCTCTCTGGAGGCTTCAGTGAGACAGATACCTCTGGCAGTGAATTACGTCTTCTCCTTGCAAATAGAGTTTCCATTTAAAACCTCATATCTTAAATTACTTAAATTCCTGGATGAGCACAGAGCCTGCAGCATGCTGATATTTCCCTATTCAATTTGGAATGGAGATAATTCCCAGGTAATTACATTAATGTAAAGAAAGGCACAAGATAACCCAGGGTGGCAGGTAAAACAAAAGTTACTTATGTTCACGTGTGAAATAAACACAGATTTAAACCATTCTGAAAATACACTGCAGAAGAACTGAGAAGTCACTCCATCTCACTTTACTATTAACTTCATGAGGGAGAAAGATGTCCCTCTCCCACCTTTGTGTGACTAATAGGAGACTTAGTGACTCAAATTTGCATGAAAACTACTGAAAATGCAACATCACAAAAGGTGAATATGAGTAGCTCCAAAGATGTTATTATTGCAAAATAAATGTGCCACAATCCAAAATTTGAAAACCAATATTCAAATAATTGCCCAGAGAAAGCAGACTCTGTAAATCAGCTAATCAAAGAGATAAAGTCATAAAAACATACACAAAGTTCATACAGCAAGACTGAGAAACACACTGGGCAAAATGTAAAGATTTGGCCAGGGTCTGTATTTGTCCATTATTAAAATGACCTGACAATAATCTTTTAAGACACTATGGCAAATACCTTATGAGTATATTTTATCAAAATTATAAAATGGGGTGGGTGGGGCTAAATTTAAATAATCGTATTAACTTTTTTTCATGCACTTAAGCATAATGGAGCTCCAAATATTGAGACGTTATAGTTTTTAAAAAGTTATTGCATACACATAAGCACTTACTGTAATTTCCTTGCAGCAAAACTCTGTATCCGCCAGAAGAGCTTGAAGTTATTGCCTGTTAAAATGTCACAAAAACATGAATATGTTAATTTAAAATACAATAAAGTCTAAATTGCAATAGTTAATAGGATTCTTTTCCATTCATAAATAAGAAAAGTATAACTATAATCTCCCAGTTTTAGTTTATTTTCATGAATTAAAAACTACAAAAGGCAAGTGAAAATTATTTCTCAATGCACACCATAAATTAAAAACACTACTGAAAGAGGAAAAGAAAATCTCAATTAGGCAAAAACAAAAACATCCTAGTTGGAATAAATAACGCATTCATTTCCCCCACCCTGTAATGTTTATAGGTAATCTAATCATTGGTTTACATTGAGTGAATAAAGATTAGTTAGAATTACATACTGATTAGAGACTTATGTTTCACTATTTATCCAGAATTCTTTTTGATTGAACAAAATCTTTGTTAATCTATCAAACAAAGTGGAAAATAACAATAGGAAAAAGGATCTAATCAAATTAAAGAGACACTACTTCTGAAAAATTAAAGAATATAAGATGTCAATACAAAGGTAAAATACACTTATTTCACTCTTTGATTAAGTTACTGAAGAAAAAATAAAACATCATTTTTTTTTTTAAATTTTTTTTTTTTTTAACGTTTATTTATTTTTGAGACAGAGAGAGACACAGCATGAACGGGGGAGGGGCAGAGAGAGAGGGAGACACAGAATCGGAAGCAAGCTCCAGGCTCTGAGCCGTCAGCCCAGAGCCCGACGCGGGGCTCGAACTCGCGGACCGCGAGATCGTGACCTGAGCTGAAGTCGGACGCTTAACCGACTGAGCCACCCAGGCGCCCCAAAACATCATTTTTATCACATGCTTGATATTGAGTAGTATCTGAATATTCAACCTGAAATACAAAGTTTAATTATCTAAATCACTCAGGCCAAAAGACCAATTTACAAGAATTAACCAGCTCACTGGGGCAAATATTATCATAGGAGTCTTTTCCTTGAATTATTTCTTAAATGTTAATTTTAATTTTCATGGTTGAATGTTGCCAAACACAGAAAGAAACATAACATGGTTTGAATTTGACATATATAATCACAAGTCAAATCATCTGAAAATACATGTTTAAAAAGCAAGTTTGTGATCTTAAATGAGATAACATTTTCTTTCTCTGAACATATTTCAAAATAGACTCTATTCTGAAACTTGATCTGGACTTAGGCGCTATTTCATTGTAATTATGCACCTCTATTTTCACTGTTTATCCATTTTATTTTCCTTTTCCAGCCACTGTTAAAAGCACAAGGTAACTTTCAAATCCTTTTCCAGTAATACACTCCATGTTAATTTTAAAAGCTGTATCTTCCCAAAATATTTTCTGCTTTATACAAGGGAGGTCACACTTAATAGAAGCAAAACAAAGAAACAAAAAAAAAAAATAGAAACGTGTTATTTAATAAGCAGTTTTCCCTAAGTAATCAAAATCTTCTGATATAACGTAAAATATTTCTTTACATAGTTCTCTACTAGGCTAAGATTTAAAAAAAAATCATGCCATTTGGATTTGAAGAAAACAATAGTTTTTAAAAGAAAATGTATTAAAATGTCTATAATAATTTAAAAAGGGGTGCCTGGGTGGCTCAGTCCATTGAGTGTCTGACTTTGGCTCAGGTCATGATCTCGCAGTTGGTGAGTTCGAGCCCCGCGTCAGGCTCTGTGCTCACAGCTCAGAGCCTGGAGCCTGTTTTGGATTCTGTGTCTTACCCGCTCTCTGCCCCTCCCCTGCTCATGCTCTGTCTCTCTCTCTCTGTCAAAAATAAATAAACATTAAAGAAATTTTTTTTAAAAAAGTCTTCCATTATATAGGGGAAAAATGAGGGCAATAAGAGTTATTTCTTCAAAAAAGATCCCCAGATAAACAGTAACTTCAACTTTTTACTATCAAACATCATTGATGCTGAACTAGCTGCATTTGAGGAACGAAAGAAGCAGAGAATTTCCATGCTGCTCTGCCACTTTGGCCCCTCCCCCTCATGCCCTCACTATCAAACGTCACTGAAAAAGATACTAAAGAGCAGTTAATTTGAGGTTAATCTTCAAGAACTTAAATAAAAAACAGCCTGTGACTTCCTGTTCTTTCATGTTTTGCCAGGAAGTGTTAGCATTTTGACATCATGTCTTACAAATCCCAAACCCTATTTTTATTAATGTAGGTCAAATCTTTACAGTGCATTGGTATACATTTATTTTTGAATTTTAAAATTAATTTTATAGCTTACTACGATGCATAAAAGTCACAGATTTTATTTTATGTGAGGATAACTATATGGAGTGAAAATACATTTATGACTAAAAAGTAACTTTTTTCTTTCTATAAAAATAATTTTCTAGCTATAGAAATTACTGAGGGATATAATCTTTCCTTGGGACAACAGAGACATCATGTGCCATAACTGTTAGTTTGCTTGTTTCACTATATAGCTATATCTTTACCTTTTAATATTAGTTTATGTAGCTATTCAATGGAAATATGGCAGAACCACTATAATCTTTGCTCTTGTTGAGACGGCAGAAGGTGTGAAATCATGTTTGTGTGTGTGTGTGTGTGTGTGTGTGTGTGTGTGTTTAGACTGTACTTAAGGTAGCTGAAGGAAGAGTAATCATGGGATAAAATACCCACAGTGGATTACTTCAATATCTCTACACTTGTGTTTTTCAGTGGGATTCCTTTCTTTCTGTCAAATACCCTACCCGGATACATGCCGCATGATATTTCGGTGGGTTCTATCGTTGTTGAGGTATTTGGGTAGTGGAAATCTTTCTTTAAATGGAATATTCTTTGGGGCCCCTGGGTGGCTCAGTTGGTTAAGCATCTGAATTCAGCTCAGGTCATGTTCTTACCGTTCGTTGAGTTCGAGCCCTGCGTCAGGCTCTGTGCTGACAGCTCGGAGCCTGGAGCCTGCTTCAGATTCTGTGTCTCCCTCTCTGTCTGCCCCTCCCCTGCTCACACTCTGGTCTCTCTCTCTCTCTCAAAAATAAATAAAGATTAAAATAATAATAATAATAAATGGAATATTCTTTGAAAACTGCTATCACGGACAGCAGAGCCCTTCTGCTCCCTGTGTTCCTTCCTCCCGCAGCTACAGCTCAAAGCCACCTCTATTAAACCTCTAGGTTTTCAGGGAGCAAAGTCTGAAATCCACTTCTCCATTGCCTTAATCTTAACTTCCATTAAAAACAAAACAAAACAAAACTAGTGGGAGGAGAGACGTGGGAAGTTGTGTTTTCTGGGAAAGAAAAGGGAAACAGATGCAAGCAAGAAACAATGTATAGAATTTGAGCGAGAATAAAGGAAACAGAGAGAAAGACCATGTTTCAGAGATGTCTGCAATGTGTGCCCAAGGTTTAGGAAACTTTTGGGGGAGATACAGCCCTGAAACAAAGAAAAGACACATTACAGATAAATGAAACTTTACAGACATCCTGTACATCTTCATTCTCCCAAATATTTCATCTATGTATCATTTAAATCTCAGATTTTCTGATATTGCAGGCAATTTACAACATGATCCACACGTTTAAATTTGAGAAAGATTTCAATGTGGTTATCTTCTACGCATAAAAATGCACAATACTGGCTCATGCCTATGGAATCAAGGACATCTGGTCACCTTTATATTATGCTAATTGCTTTAAAATTCTGCCACATCTTATAATTACTGATGTTGATACAGCATAGGAACTGACTTATAACGTAGAACTCTGTTCCCTAAAATGTGGTCTTGGATACAGTCATTACCCTTTGGTATGCTCTTTGTTTGTTAAACCAAGTAATATCTAATTACATATGGAGGGGAAAAAAGAAACAAGAAAAAGGAAAAGACTCCTCATGTTGAAGGAGCGGCTCTAGGATTCACTCCCGAAAGCCCGGAGAGTTTGCAGACGGATTTTGGCTTACTCTGACGTTAATTCTCTCCTCTAGAATCTTTGGAAGCCCAGCACCAGACCCTGGTCTCCAGCTTTGCCAAAAGACACGCTGGTTTCTTGGTATGGTTTTCCAGCTCTTTTGCTATTAGTGCATAATTTGACAGTATGCTGCCACGGTAACAGAATTCATTAAGAGCTTTCAGTTTTGTTCTGCCAATGAGGATTTTTGGCTGCATGTAGTGCTGGCCTCTGAAGATTGATCCATAATATTTGTCTTATGAAGCCTTGTCATCTCATAGCTTGACTGATGCTACAAAATAATCCGTAATGAGCCAGGGTCCCCCAGCGTGAGCTACTCCCTGGGGGTAAGTTAGGCACTACTGGAAACCACATTAACTTCTTTATCATCAAACTTGGGTGCTTAAAATAGACTGCATGAAAGTGGATACATTATGCAGTCCCATCTTGCACCACTGGAGTTGTGGCATGGATTAGGAATGTAATCCTTAATGTTCATTCTCCACAATATCCCATTACAGGAAAAAAAAAAGTCTTCCCTATTCTGACATTTCCTTTGTATTGTCATTTTTACAGGCAGGGTTTGCTGGAAAGAACTATGTGGTTGATACAGGAGAGGAACAAAATGTCTTAGTGTTTTCAACCAATATTTTCCCATATGATTTCAGTAAAAAAGAATAGCATGCCTTCTGTTATTTTCAGCTCTATTTTTAATAGCACATAATTACATTTTGACCACTTGTTCTGCTTTTAACTATTGGATTGTTTATTAACTGTGTGTGTGTGTGTGTGTGTGTGTGTGTGTGTGTCACATGCACACACGAAGTAGTAACAGTTTGGAATTCCTGTGAAGTCTTTTTATGCTAATGAGACCAAAGTCACTAGACTAATCACTGTGGATACTGGATAGTTCCAAAACGTACAAAACTCACCCTTGTATTTTTTTTTTTTTCATATTTGTGTCAATGGTTCTACTGAGAGATGGAAAGTGAGTGGATCAGGGAAGGGCTGGTAATTATACTGGAATATAGCTTAAAGAATACTGTTGGATGAAAGAAGAAACATGCACAGTCTTTATTTAGGGCAGTGACTCTCAACCAGGGGCACTTCTGCCCTACAGGAAACATTTGGCAATGTTTCCTCACAGTGTTAGTGGTCATAACCGAGGGATGCCACTGTGATTAGGGAGGCAGAGGTCAGAAATGCTGTGAAAATCCTACAATACACAAGACAGCCGTCCTCTCTCCTACATAAATACACACCAAAAATTATTTGGTCCAAAATAGCAACAGTGTTGTAGTTCAGATATCCTGGTCCAGTGTAAACGTGAAAAGGACAGGAGTGTATAAGTCTTATTTTGTCTACAGTTCAATTAATCCAGCTTATAGGGCAAATGGGGTGAAAGAAATCTGCGAGAATTGGCTGTAGGCTTCGAGGTGAGCATGGTCTCGGGGTCTCAGGAGAGGTAAATCCATTTCTCCTCTCCAGGAGATGGGGAGAAGGAGGCCCAACACCACCATCACATTTTGCAGAGGGGTGCTGGATGGCGCTTTGAAAGAGCAAGCCACAAATAACACTGCTGGCAGATGACAGGCCTAGGTGACAGCTGAGAAAGGTGGAGAGTCTGTGGCTCCATGTGGCCTTTTTCGCTCAGAGTCATTTTTCAACAGCTGTTTTTTTCTCCTTTAATTGACTATTTTTGTTATCTTGCATTATCATGTATAATACATCTTAATATGTTGATACACTACTTAATTCATTTAGCGTCTCTTTCTGGGTTTCTTTGTTTGAATGCTTACCAATTTTTCACAGCAAAAAAGTTTACAGCTCTTTTTAGGAGATGTCATATATCTTGTTGGTTCTTGGTTCCTTTTCCTAATCCAAAAGCGTCTGATTTTGGCCTTCCCACGGCTAGAGATAGGAGTTAAAATAAAATCTCAGCAAAAAGAGACTCTTTCCTGCTAAAAATGACACATGCAAAGCAACAGAGTTCCACTAGGGATTTGTAGTATTCATCATCTAGCGACCATCTGTCTCTACTTTCTTTCTCCCTTCCTTCACCCCTCCACTTCTCTCCCCTTCTTCCCTTCTTTCCTAATTCCTGCCATATTTATTGAATGCTTGTCCTGTGCTAAGTGGCTAACATACACAAAGATTCAGCCATGACCCCTATCCAAGAGACATAGAAAGCAGATGCAATCAGAACACAGTACATCAAATGAGAGGAGGCAAGTGATCGAATCTGTCAAATATATTTAACATGTTTTGTTTTGTTTTGTTTCCCCAAAGAGTTTAGTTGAAACTGATAAATGTTATTCTACTGTATAGTTTTTATTCTTTTTTTCTGTACAATATTAATTCCTAGGTAGTATATTTTAACTATACATGACCTTTCAAAAATAATTAGTATTTGAGGAAAATTCTGAAATTATACACTCACTGTTCTACACTGTGTATCATTTGTAAGCAATCTCAAAAACTTGATAAAATAATATTTGTAACAAGCATCTTGCAATTTAAGTAAAAGAGAGAACACTTGAGAGTGGCAAATGCCATCTTGATGAGTTGGGTGTAGATCTGGAGAAATGCCTTGCTCCCAACTAATTTTCATGTGAAGTCACATCCAGCCAAGAACAAAGACAACAAGAAAATTCTAAGAAGTCCTTTTATTTTAAGTGTTTCTTCTATGCTTAGATTATTTTAACTGGAGACCTATTACCTTGTTTTGATATTTCAAAAATGTATCAACTAAAGCATTTCGTATTTTCCAGTGTATCTGAAGATAAACTGTTTCTCATTACTTCAGATTTTGTTCTAATAACTTATACAATACGCATCCTGAAATGGCATAATGTTTTACTGATTCACTGGAATAAAAATGAATAAGTATAAAATAATAGAATAACTTTAGCAGTTTAATGTGATTTTAGAAGTGTGCTTTAATATACTTCCTTTCTTTTACCTTTATGTATATCAAAAAGTAAAAATTATATGGATTTAACAATGAAAAAAAAATGTTTGAGAGTGTGTGCCTAAACTATTCAAAATCAATTTAAAATAAACCTATATGACAATGGGAAACAATAAGATCTTGGCAGGTAAACTTCATAGTCACATAGAAGCCATTTTTCTCTAATGGACTAGACGGAGGTTGAGCACCAAGAAGTGCTAAGATATGGGGGAGTAAATATTGGTTTGTAGTACACTTTGAAATCATGGGGTTACTGCCATGTAGAGACATCTGTGGAATTTTTCACAGTATTAAAAATTAAAGTAATAGCGGTTGGTACTCTGATGACATCAAAATAGTTCTAACATCTCTGTAAGGGAATATAACTTCATGGACTATTGAGTACCCCTTGGAAGTCAAATAGAAAATTGTAAATTTGTGTAAAATAAATACCATCTTCTAATCATTTTGTTCTGGGTTATATAGATATATATACATAGACAGATACATAAAACTCTCAGCCTTTATTTTAAAAATACCCACAAACTCAATACCTATTAAGGACACTATATTGAGATAATTTTACAATGTCTAAAATAGAAACAAATGAGGTGCCAGTTGCCTAAGACATTTGATGAGAATCATCATCACTCAGCAAGGAGGGAGGATGGTCAGATACTAATTACAGGGACTCTAGAATGTGACTCAGATTTGAAAGGACGGTTCAGCTACTTCCCACCTTTACAAACGTAGACGAGATTGAGGGGTGCCTGGGCGGATCAGTCGGTTAAGCCTCTGACCTCAGCTCAGGTCATGCATCTCATAGCCTGTGAGTTTGAGCCCTACGTCTGGCTCTGTGCTAACAGCTTGGAGCCTGGAGCCTGCCTCGGATTCTGTGTCCTCCTCTGTCTCTCTGCCCCTCCCCTGCTTGTGCTATCTCCCTCTCGGTCTCTCAAAAATAAATCATCATTAAAAAAAAAAAAGGTAGACAAGATCAAAAGGTTTGGAGGAGAGGCCAAGATGGCGGAAGAGAACCGAATTTTTTTTTTTGCATCTTTCATCCCTGAAATACAGCCAGATCCACACTAAACCATCCTGCACACCTAGAAAACTGATTGGAGGATTAACACAACAATCTGCACAACCTGCACCACAGAACTCAGCAGGTACGCAGTGCGGAGAGGAGAAATGGGGGGGAGAGAAGCCGCCGAGGGCAAGGAGCTGTGTTTACTTGCAGAGAGAGGGCCGGACAGAGACGGGGGAAGGGCGGTAGAATACGGGAAAAGCACCCCCTGCCCCCATGCCAAAAGCAGCTGGAGAGAAAGTGGGAAAGTGGAAATGGCCACAGGGACTGAACCAAACAGGGAGAAAGGAGAAAGGAGAGGCTTTAAATTCCACTGAGACTCTAAAAACAGGGGGAGCGCAGAGTCTGAAACTCTGCAGCTGATACCTGGCGGTGCTTTGGTGGGAAGGGTGAATCCCCAGGAGCACGGTGAAGTCTGGGGGTCTCCGGGCCATTCGGGAGAGGCGGTTCCCCTGCTGGGAGGACATCTGGTAAAGTCCGTGCGGCCACCCCAGCCGACCCCAGAGGTCCCAGCAGACCCCGGAGAACGGCCACATTCGCTGGTGCCAGAACAAGGTCGTTAAGGGGGAAGCCTGGCACCAGATGTGTGTTGTGATTTTCCGTGCTCTCTGAAAGGCTGCTGCCACAGGAACTTTTTCTGGGGCGAGCTGGCACCCAGCCAGCGTCCCTGGGCATCAGCAGCAGTACGGTCCTGCGAATGTTCCTGGGTGTGGCTGCACCTGGCCATTGCTCGGTGAGACCCTCCTGCAAAGGGGCAGAACGGGTCAAAGCCGCAGTCCCTCAGAAGTGAGGGGTCGGGAAACACAGACGCATCTGACATACAACTCAGGAGGGCGGTGCCGTCCGGCAGCCTGACAGCTTGGTCATAGACAGTGTAAAAGTGGGGAGCGGAAGGAAGCTGGAGACAAAGGAGGGGTGCACGATCGCAGGTTGCGCAGAGCAGAGTTTCCATACTAGAGACCGGGGATCTGGATGATGCCATTTTCACCACTCCTGTGCGTGCGTATACACGCCTAGAGGCGTCACAGCACTCTACCCCAGTAAGCTAAGCAGCGCCACCTACTGGAGAACGGAGCCGTTACACTAACCCTCACCCAACTGGGCCAATAGCGCTCTCGACAAACACAAGTCTGTGTGCTTAGTTTACTGACTATGAAGTGCTTCATAGCTTGACTTCTACGGGAAACCAGATGTAATTTCAATCATACTTCCTTCTGTTCACTGGTCCTTGTATTCAATATTTTTTTTTTCTTTTCTTATTCTTGAATACAGAAATATAAAAAATATTTTTATTTTCCATTTTTATTAAAAAGATTTTTCTACTATATATATTTTTACTTTTTTAATAAATTTTTAAATTCTATTTTACTTTAATCATTTTATTCTATTTTATTGTATTCATTTTTTTCAAATTTTCAAAATTTTCCTTTTTTTCCTTTTTTTTCTTTCCTTTTTTTCTCTAATCTATCAAGTTTCTTTCAACAACCAGACCTAAACACACATAGGATCTAGCAGTCTTATCTGATTTCTTTATATTATTTTTTAATTTTTAAACTTAATTTAATTTAATATTATTATCATTATTATTATTTTTGCTTTATTAATTCCTTCTCTTCCTTCAAAATGATGAAATGAAGGAATTCACCCCAAAAGAAAGAACAGGAAGAAATGACAGCCAGGGACTTAACACAGATACAAGCGAGATGTCTGAACCAAAATTTAGAATCATGATAATAAGAATACTAGCTGGGGTTGATAATAGATTGGAATCCCATTCTGCAGATTTAAAAGAAGTAAAAGCTAGTCAGGACGAAATAAAAAATGCTGTAGCTGAGCTGTAGTCTTGAATGGGTGCCACGGCAGCAAGGATGGGTGGGGCAGAGCAGTGAATCATCAATATAGAGGACAAACTTATGGAGAATAACGAAGCAGAAAAAAAAAAAAAAAAAAGAAGACTAAGGCAAAAAAGCAGGAAATAAAAACTAGAGAACTAGAGAAAAAAAAAAAGGAGACTAAGGCAAAAGAGCATGAAATAAAAAATAGAGGACCCAGAGACTCATTAAAAAGGAACAACATTAGAATCATAGGAGTCCCAGAAGACGAAAAGAGAGAAAAAGGGGTAGAAAACGTATACATAGTGGAAAATTTTCCTAACCTGGGGAGAAACACAGACATCAAAATCCAGGAAGCACAGAGGACTCTCATTAGATTTAACAAAAACTGACCATCAACAGGGCATATCAGAGTTAAATTCACAAAATACTCAGGCAAGGAAAGAATCATGAAAGCACCAAGGGAAAAAAGTCCTTAACCTACAAAGGAAGACAGATCAGGTTTGCAGAAAACCTGTCCAATGAAACTTGGGAAGCCAGAAAGGAGTGGAGGATATAGTGAATGTGCTGAATTGGAAAAATATGCAGCCAATAATACTTTATCCAGAAAGACTGCCATTCAAAATAGAAGGAGAGAGGAAAAATTTCCCAGAAAAACAAAAATTGAAGGAGTTTGTGACCACTAAACCAGACCTGAAAGAAATTTTAAGGGGGACTCTCTGAGGGGAGAAAACAGACGGGAAAAAAAGACTAAAAGCAACAAAGACTAGAAAGGACCAGAGAATACCACCAGAAAGTCCACCTCTACAGGCAACATAATGGCAATAAACTCCTATCTTTCAGCACTCACTTTAAATATCAGTGGACTAAATTCTCTAATCAAAAGACGCAGGGTAACAGAATGGATAAGAAAATAAGATTCATCTATATGCTGTTTACAAGAGACCCATTTCAGACCTAGAGACACCTTCATATTGAAAATAAGAGGATGGAGAACCATTTATCATGTTAATGGTCAACAAAAGAAAGCTGAAGTAGCCATACTTATATCAGACAATCCATATTTTAAAATAAAGACTGTAACAAGAAATGAAGAAGGTCATTATATCATAATTAAGGGGTCTATCCACCAAGAAGACCTAACAATTGTAAACATTTATGCTCCAAACACGAGAGCACCTAAATATATAAATCGGTCAATCACAAACATAAAGAAACTCATTGATAATAATACCATAATAGTAGGGGATTTTAATACCCCACTTACAACAGTTGACAGACGATCAAACAGAAAATCAACAAGGAAACAATGGCTCTGAATGACACACTGGACCTGATGGACTTAACAGATATATTCAAGAACATTTCATCCTAAAGCAGCAGAATACACATTCATCTCGAGTGCACATGGAACTATTCTCCAAAATAGATCACATAGTGGGACACAAATCAGCCCTCAACAAGTACAAAGAGATTGAGATCTTACCATGCATATTTTCAGATCACAATGCTATGAACCTCGAAATCAACCACAAGAAAAAAATTGGAAAGATAACAAATACTCGGAGACTAAAGAACATCCTACTAAAGAATGAATGACTAACCAAGAAATTAAAGAGGAAATTAAAAAGTACATGGAAGCCAACAAAAATGATAACACCACAGTCCAAAACCTCTGGGATGCAGCAGAGAAAGTCATAAAAGGGAAGTATATAGCAATCCAGGCCTTCCTAAAGAAGCAAGAAAGTTCTCAGATACACAACTTTACCTTACACCTCAAAGACCTGGAAAAAGAACAGCAAATAAAACCCAAACCAGCAGAAGATAGGAAATAATAAAGATTAGAACAGAAATCAATGCTATCGAAATGAACAAAACAAAACAAACAAATACACACACACACACACACACACACACACACACACACACGCAAACCAGCAGAACAGATCAATGAAATCAGGAGCTCGTTCTCTGAAAGAATTAGCAAAATTGATAAACCCTTAGCCAGTTTGATCAAAAATAAAAGGGAAAGGACCCAAATAAATACAATCAAGAATGAAAGAAGAGAGATCACAACCAACACTGCAGAAATACAAACGATAATAAGAGAATAATATGAGCGATCATACGCCATTAAATGGGCAACCTGGAAAAAATTAACAAATTCCTAGAAACATATAAACTACCAAAACTGAAACAGGAAGAAACAAAAAATTTGAACAGAGCCATAACCTTCAAAGAAATCGAATTAGTAATCAAAAATCTCCCGAAAAACAAGAGTCCAGGGAGGGATGGCTTTCCAGGGGAATTCTACCAAACTTTTAAGGCAGAGTTAACACCTATTCTCCTGAAGCTGTTGCAAAAAAATAGAAATGGAAGGAAAACTTCCAAACTCTTTCTATGAAGCCAGCATTACTCTGATTCCAAAACCAGACAAATACCACACTAAAAAGGAGAACTATAGACCTATTTCCCTAATGAACATGGGTGCAAAAATCCTCAACAAGATACTAGCCAGCCAGATCAACAATATGTTAAAATAATTATTCAGCATGACCAAGTGGGATTTATACTTGGGATGCAGGGATGGTTCAATATCTGCAAAACAATCAATGTGATACATCACATCAATAAAAGAAAGGACAAGAACCACATGATCCACTCAATAGATGCAGAAAAGGCATTTGACAAAATGCAGCATCCTTTCCTGATATAAACCCTCAAGAAAGTAGGGATAGAAGGAGCATACCTCAAGATCATAAGAGCCATATGTGAAAGACCCACTACCAATATCATCCTCAATGGGGAAAAACTGAGAGCTTTCCCCCTAAGGTCAGGGACAAGACAGGGATGTCCACTCTCACCATTGTCATTCAACATAGTTTTGGAAGTCTTAGCATCAGCAATCAGACAACATGAAGAAATAAAAGCCATCCAAATCAGCCAGGAGGAAGTCAACCTTTCACTCTTCGCAGATGACATGATATTCTATATGGAAAATCCAAAAGATTCCACCAAAAAACTGCTATAACTGATCCATGTATTCAGTAAAGTTGCAGGATATAAAATCAATGCACAGAAATCAGTTGCATTCCTATAAACCAATATGAAGCAATAGAAAGAGAAATCAAGGAATCAATCCCATTTACAATTGCACCAAAACCCATAAAACACCTAGGAATAAAAATAACCAAAGAGGTGAAAAATCTATACACTGAAAACTATAGAAAGCTTATGAAAGAAATTGAAGGAGGCATACAAAAAAACAAAATGGAAAAATATTCCATGCTCCTGGATTGGAAGAACAAATATTGTCAAAATGTCGATACTATCCAAAGCAATCTACATATTCAGTGCAATCCCTATCAAAATAGCACCAGCATTCTTCACAGAGCCAGAACAAGCAATTCTAAAATCTTTATGGAGCCAGAAAAGACCTAGGATAGCCAACACAATCTTGATAAAGAAAACTGAAGCGGGAGGCATCACACTCCCAGACTTCAAGCTGTATTACAAAGGTGGAATCACCAACACAGTATGCTACCAACACAAAAATAGACATTCAAATCAGTGGAACAGAAAAGAGAACCCAGAAATGGACCCACAAACGTATGGCTAACTAATCTTTGACAAAGCAGGAAAGAATATCCAATGGAACAAAGACAGTCTCTTCAGCAAGTGGTGCTGGGAAAACTGGATAGTGACATGAAGGAAAATGAACCTGGAACACTTTCTTACACCATACACAAAAAATAAACTCAAAATGGATGAAAGACCTAAATGTAAGACAGGAAGCCATCAAAATCCTTGAGGAGAAAGTAGGCAAAAACCTCTTTGACCTCAGCTGCAGAAACTTGTTACTCAACCCATCTCTGGAGGCAAGGGAAACAAAAGCAAAAATGAACTACTGGGACCTCATCAAAATAAAAAGCTTCTGCACAGTGAAGGAAACAATTAGCTAAACTAAAAAACAACCGATGGAATGGGAGAAGATGTTTGCAAATAACATGTCAGATAAAGGGCTAGTATCCAAAATATAGAAAGAACTTACCAAACTCAACACCCAAAAAACAAATAATCCAGTGAGGAAATGGGCAAAAAAACATGAATAGACACTTCTCCACAGAAGACATCCGGATGGTCAACTGACACATGAAAAATGCTCAACAACACTCATCATCAGGGAAATACAAATCAAAACCACAATGAGATACCACCTCACACCCGTCATAATGGCTAACATTAACAACTCAGGCAACAAAGTTGTTGGCAAGGATGTGGAGAAAGAGGATCTCTTTTGCGCTGCTGGTGGGAAAACAAACTGGTGCAGACACTCTGGAAAGCAGTATGGAGGTTCCTCAAAAAATTGAAAACAGAACTACCCTACAACCCAGCAATTGGACTACTAGGTATTTATCTAAGGGATACAGGTGTGCTATTTTGAAGGGGCACGTGCACCCAAGTGTTTAAAGCAGCACTATCTACAATAGCCAAAGTAGGGAAAGAGCCCAAATGTCCAATGATGGATGAATGGATAAAGATGTGGTGTGTGTGTGTGTGTGTGTGTGTGTGTGTGTGTGTGCTCGCGCGGATACAATGGAGCATTACTTGGCAACCAAAAAGAATGAAATCTTGCCATTTGCAACCACATGGATGGAACTGGAGGCTATTATGCTAAGTGAAATTAGTGCAAATGTCATATTACTTCACTCATATGAGGAATTTAAGATTCAAAACAGATGAACACAAGGGAAGGGAAGCAAAAATAATATAAACACAGAGAAGGGGACAAAACATAAGAGTCTTAAATATAGAAAACAAACAGCGTGTTGCTGGAGGACTAGTGGGAGGAGAGATGGTCTAAATGGGTAAGGGGCATTAAGGAATCTACTCCTGAAATCACTGTTGCGCTATATGCTAACTAACCTGGATGTAAATTAAACAAATAAATTAAAAAAAAATAACAACCAACCAACCAACCAAACAAACAAAAACCAATGTAGACAAAATCATCTCTAACACTCTGAGCTTCTTCATCCTCAGAATACAGAGGTAAAACTTCCTCCTACGCTTCTAATCTCTATGGGAATTAAGTCAGAACAAACATATAGAGCACTTAGAATGGGTCCTGCACAGATTCAGCATTTCCTGCATGCCCTTAGTTTTTCTACCAATATATACCAAAATTTTCTGTAAGAATCTAAGCCTAAGAGTTGGCATCACTATTTAGTAAGAGTAGCAGAGATCAGGGGCGCCTGGGTGGCTCAGTCGGTTGAGCGTCCGACTTCGGCTCAGGTCACGATCTCGCGGTCTGTGAGTTCGAGCCCCGCGTCGGGCTCTGGGCTGATGGCCCAGAGCCTGGAGCCTGCTTCCAATTCTGTGTCTCCCTCTCTCTCTGCCCCTCCCCCGTTCATGCTCTGTCTCTCTCTGTCTCAAAAATAAAAATAAAAACGTTAAAAAAAAAAAAATTAAAAAAAAAAAAAAAAAAAAAAAAAGAGTAGCAGAGATCAGTTCAGTGCCACTGAGCCACAAGCCACCTCACAAGAACAAGGGTCCTTTCTCAGAGTGTGAGCAAATCTCCTTACACTTCCGAATTCAAGCACATGGCTTTTAAGTTAAGGAGGCCAGAGTGAATGCTTTGCATGATACTATGATCCTGGAAGGTAGGCAGGATTTTTGTTTTGTTTTGTAAAGTGTATTTATTTATTTTCAGAGAAAGAGAGAACATGCCCATACACACAGGAGCAGCAGAGGAGCAGGGAGAGAGGGAGAGAGAATCCCAGGCAGGCCCTGCACTGACAGAGCCTGGCTCTGGGCTCCATCTCATGAACCATGAGATCATGACCTGAGCTGAAGTGAAGAGTTGGACGCTTAACGAACCGAGCCACCCAGGCGTCCCGGGAGGCAGGTAGTTTTATACTACTCTGATTTGCTATAATCTCTCAGAGACGGAGTTGCCTACTTGAAAGAAACAATAATAATAATAATAATAATAATAATAATAATAACAGAAATTCCATTTTGTTTCCACTACATGCTACAGAAATGCTGCGAACATAACCGAGACTCAAAATATTAAGTAGCTTACCACAGTGAACCCACAACTAGGTGGACCTTGAGTCAAGCCTCCAAAATATGTTTCCGACTTGAAACTGTGTGTATGTGTGTGTGCGTGTGTGTGTGTTAATCACATTTCCCCAATGAGAATGGGTGTATAACTTTTATAAATGCTTTAAAGAAAAGTTAAAGAAGCCTAATTTAATATTTTTGTGGCATACAGGCTTAAAGAAAAACAACCACACAAAGTGACTGCAATACATTGAAAAATAAGAATGCACTTAAAGAAAGCTAACTGCACTTTGATGTGGGATAGAACCAAATGGATCATCATGGTCGTGTCAAAATCAAGTCAATAGTTCTTGCAACCCAAACAGGTCTTTACATTTTAAAAACAAAAACAAAACAAATCAAAAACGCTATATGAAGTTCATGAAAATGTGACTGTCTTGTGGAGGACACAGAATTATTTCTGAAATCTCTAAGATGCTGCAAAATTGTTAAGCATAATAACAAATAAAAAGGAACCAGAATGGGTCAGAACGAAAGACTGTCGGATGTCAGCCTCCGGTACACTCAAAACACTAAGTTTCTGAGCGTGCAGAGCTTTAAAATGCAAAGGTAGCTTTACTTCAGCCCCTACTGCGATGGTTTTGGCTACAGGCAAGACAGAGTTCTTGTTCTGAGTTCTGTTCCTTATCTATCACTGCCAATAGTGACTGACATATTATTCAGGGTATTCTAAATTGTGATCTCAAAAGGTAATACTATTGTCCAAAGCGAATGCAACTGTTACAGAAGGATATCACTCCTGGTTCCAATGGAATACTTAATATGTATGACAGGGAAAAAGTGCCTGGGTATAAACATCGTGACATAAAACACTGTTGGGACATCTTCACGAATTATAATGTAAGAAGTCCTAAGAGATTGTCCCAGGTACGTGAGGAGTACCATCATGGCATGATAGAAGATTCTTGTTCCATTTGGCTCTAACATCTCTTCCTTCAAATCTGTAGCAGTATCTGTTTCTGATGAAACCCGTCCAAATTTCTCAGCTTGAATCTTGACAGTCTTTACCAAGTAATTCAAATCTGAATCTCTCCAACATCGTCCCTAATTCATTCATGGAAGGTGAGACAGAGGTGAAAGGCAACGACGAATATATTCATTCCTCTCTCTAGTCAAGATTACTCTGAAATAAGGCAAAATAAAGGGCTACTTTTTAAAAAAAACTCCAGGAAATATTACATAAACTCTCACAGTAATCTATGAAAAGGGCCTTTTAGTTAAAATATCTGTCCATGTATCTTACTTAATGGCTCTTCCTCTAATTGAAAAGCCTTCTTGTCACTGTGGAGTCCTAGCTACTGAATAACTGGGCTATAATGTACAAGACAATCATGTCTTTGATTAATTAAGGCAGATGGTGGGGCATCAGGAAAGACAAAGAATATGAGGCCCAATCCGGGCTTGACTACTTCACAATTGTAAGGCCTTGGACAGGTCCCTTCACCCTACTGACTCTCAGCTCCCTCAGTTGCAAAATGAATATTTCTACCCCCTTCTTGTTTTGTGGTGAGGATTAGAGATAAAATATGCAAGCAAAACCCATCTTTCACTGCAAACCACATAGAACGTAGTTACCAAGTGGGAATCAACAGTAGCAACAGTAGTAATTGTAGAAGGTAACATAGAATGGTAGCAGTTATTAATAGTAATAACTTTAAGAATCTTTCAGGGGAAAATATTCTGCAAATATCTCGGAAGCAAAAAAGGCCAACGGCCTTATAATTAAAACGTGTGAACGCTACGTGAGAGATACGGTGCACTGAGGGGCAAGACAGTCACTGTGACAGGCAACTTTATGGGTCAGTGTGAGCGAGCCATGGTGTTCTGATATTTGGTCACACAATTCTGGATGTTTCTGTGAAGAATTTTTTCATGAGATTAACATTTAAATCCGTGGACTTTGATAAAGCCGGTTACCCTTCATAATGTGGACTGTCTTCAGCCAATCAGCTAGAAGCCTCTGAAACAAAACAGATCTCCCCACAACTAAGAAGGAATTATGCCAGCAGACAACTTTTGGACTCACACTGTAACTCATCTTTGGTCTCCAGCCTGCCAGATTTTGGATTTACCAAGCCTCTGCAATCACATGAGCCAATTCCTTAAAATCAATCAATCAATCAATCAATCAATCCTTTTCTCTTTTTTTTCCTGAGGGGACAGACACACACACACACACCCATCCTGTTTCTATGTCTCTGGAGAACCCTAATATAGTCACTAAGGCCTAAAACAAACTGTAACCCAGAAGAGAAGTAATCATGATCTCCAATGTAAAAACTAATGGAAATGGAAATGTGACATCACAACATTGTATCTCATGTATAATTTAAAAATCAATTGCATCATTCAGTTGCCCTGTAAAGTTAGATAAAAGATGTATGTATAATCATTAAAATCTTGATATTTAGTATTTATTACTAACAAATAATGGGTCAAAGAAGAAGAAATTGCTGAATATCAATTCTGTAGAATGAGAAAAGATAAAACCTTTTTAATATGAATGTTGTATCCTTAGAGTAGAGTTCTCAATAGAAAAATAAATCTGAATAATTTGTCTCTTTTAAGGAATGTAAAAAGCACATAGTGCATGGCCATTAGCATAAAAAAATGGAAATAAGCAGAAGGTAAATGTTATAGTAAATCTTCCATTTTATGTTCACACACAGACATATTTTTAATTATGAAACAGAATTTCACAAAATACAGCAATATTGCAAAAAATGTGTTTCATTGCCCTTTTTAATTTGCATTTTTACATAAATTTCATTTGTCAGTTGTTCTTAAAGATTTATAAACAAGGCTCAGAGAAGCAAAGATACAAAAATAACTACAATGAATGCTTTCAAATGTACTTTTAGATACTCTCATGCATCTAAGGCCACATGATGAGAAAAACTAAAACACACACACACACACACACACACACACACACACACACACATAAATCCCTAATTAAACCTTTAATTTTGTTTAAAAAAAATTCAAATAAAGCCCATGATGGGAAAAAAGAAGGAGATGATGCTTAGATGAATTACCAGCTAGTTCTAATGTTTAGGGAATAAAATGGATCTTCACAAGTCTGTTCTCTCTTCAACAAATAATGATCAAGATTCTAATTGTGGATTGTTATGGAATAAAGATGAATTACAAAAATAAAATGATATCACAATTCTTCAAAAGTGTTGCTCACCGAGGATATGGAAGTGCTTTACACATATTACATTGCTCTGTTTATTTTCTAATTTCAAAAGTACAGATACAACGTCAAACCCAAGTCTGACTGGCTCCAAAAACCAAGTCCAATCTACTCCAACACAGTGGGTCTCTTTAGGGAAACTTCTTGCTCAGATTAATTGGTGACTTTCTATATATTCTATGTAACATACATACTCTTTAGCATGTTGTTTTTAAAATAGATATTTCAAAAATTTTTACTGAGTTTGTTTTTGCCTGGAATCATTGCATACATATTTAATGATTTTTTTAATGGTAAGTGTAAGTATTATTCACTGTTAGAGAATCCAATCGTGGGGGAAATGTGGGCCCTGCTCCCTTGGAAATTTTATCAGGCATGACAACATTTCTTCAACAGCCTCCATATGGTTACTCTACATGGGCTGTTGTGGATTCCCTTTTCCACCTAAATTCCCTGTGTCCTTTTTTTTACATTTTTTGTTTAAAGTTTATTTATTTATTTGTTTGGAGAGAGTCACAGACAGCACAAGTCAGCAAGGGGCATGGAGAGAGAGAATCTCAAGCAGGTTCTGCACTGTCAGCACAGAGCCTGATGCAGGGCTGTAACCCACAAACCCATGAGATCATGACCTGAGTCAATGCTTAACCTACTGAGCCACCCAGGTGCCCCTAAATTTCCTGTTTCTTGAGTCTGCTCTTCCTCTTTGCCCTCAGTTCACTGTAGTCTCTCTCTTGGTTGAATGCATTTAATATCACTGCTTTAACTACACCCAAAAGAGAGGACTCACCCATTTCCAATGGACACATTTACAAATTAAAATGTATTTTCAGAGGAGCTGACAGTGACCTAAGCGAAGGTGACAAATCCCTTCCAATATCATCTAAGAAAAGAGGAATGCTGTGTCACTCAATGGGGAAATATATATTCAGAAGTATTTTCCAGAAGTCTTCTACCAGAGAGCACTATCAATAGCCTTTTGTTCACAGCATGTACTTTGGCATCAAACTCCTCCCCTTAAAATACATATAATTCCAATTTTAGTCAAAAGTAATTTTTTTTTAGTTTTACATACAGTCAGTATTTTCTTTTGCCTGTGTTTACAATTTTCTGTTTACCTGATGTGTTCTTCCCTTCTGACACCACTTTCAGTTTTCGAGTACTACCATCTTTCAGGACATAGCTCAATCACAACTTTCTCCAAGAATCATACACTTCTCTCCTCACCCACAGAGCTGCAATCTCTCCTTCATTAAGCCCAGAGTGCTTCCTTCCTAACTTCTCATTTCACTGATAGTTTGCCTTTCTATGAACGTTTCCAATTTTCCCTGATTATAATCATGGCCAGGACATCAGCAACTCTCACCAGAGAGGAACTAGCTCAGCCATCTTGTCTTGTCTTCTCACAATGCGTGCAACAGCAGTGGCTTGTGACTTTCTTGAAGTTTTAAGAAATAGGACCCTACAAGTGAATCTCCTTCCTGCCCTCGTCAGTACTGTTATACCTTTGATACTGAACAGGGACTTGGCCTTAGATCCTTATATTGCTGCAAATGGGTGGGTGCACAAAGGGGCTTTCAAATCTGATCCCTTTGACCACAAAAAGGAGAGCCATGGCCCTTGTGTGGTGGTAACAAAACAGAGTAGAAACCCTACTGGTAAGTGAAGGTCTCTTCGTGGACCCTGTTGACACAAAATTTCAGCAAGAGGATTAACAGATGCCAGGAACTTTTACCAAACTTATTGTGAAAAATAAATAAATAAATAAAAATAAAAACAAATTTTGTTAACTAAAATGTCAAAAGGAGAAAATGATACATTCAAATGTGGTCTCCTACTAAAATTCTTCATTTTAATGAGCTTTGACAAAGCTTTTCATGCCTCATCTCCATTCCTGAACTAAGTTTGCTTTACATTCTGAATACCTTTCCACTGCTGACTACGTTCTGTGATGTGGTTCACACCTCCATCTCCTAGATGCTACATTTTGCACGTAGCACTCTCCCCCTAGCTCTCTGTAAGATACCATTCTCTCTCCTGCTACAGGATTTTAGCACATGCCCTGACATCTCTCTGTGTAATTTCTGTGAATCCTTCAAATCCCAGTATAGATGTCACCACCCCATGGAAGGTTTCCTTGACACCCTCAAGCTCTTTATTACACACTTTTAAGAACTGTTTTACTCTCATTAGTTGTGATGGACTCAGCACAAAATTATACATTTATTGCTATGATAACATGTGTAATGCCCTTCTTCACCAAAGGGAAGAGCTCCTTGAGCTTAGGAAAATTTTTTTCTTCATTAGATAACCAGCACCTTGCACAACTCCATACTACTAACAGAATGAATTCATGAATTAAAGTATTTTGGATCCTCAACATGGCATATAGCTTAAATATAGTTACTTGACTGTATATAATTTGTATAATTTGAGAGATGAAGAATAAAAAAGGTCTCAAACTTTCCTCCCATAATATTTTCTGGGGGGGAAAAAGTGCATCTCTTTCTAATACATATATTTTTTTAACATTTATGTTATTTTTGAGACAGGGAGAGACAGTATGAATGAGGGAGGGTCAGAGAGAGAGGGAGACACAGAATCTGAAACAGGCTCCAGGCTCTGAGCTGTCAGCACAGAGCCTGACACGGGGCTTGAACTCACGGACCGCGAGATCATGACCTGAGGCGAAGTCAGACGCTTAACTGACTGAGCCACTCAGGCGCCCCAGTGCATCTCTTTCTAAAGCACACAAGCAAATAAAACTAACAGCCCTGGCACTTTTCCTCTGTTACAGCTTTCTCTCTTACAACCTTTCAACTGGCCCATTCAATCACCTGCCTCAATGAATGTTACTTACAGTTTCAGCATTATTTCCTTCTTACTTATCCTGTGGAAATCCTGAGAGTCTCTTCAGCTCCCGCCCTCTGTTTTGTGTTGTCTTCAATCTCTTTCAGGTTCTCATCATGCACATCTAGGTTCCTACCTAGGATTCTAAGCTGGCTTCTCATAATAGACTAAAATCCCTACTTTAAACACCCCACTCAATATAGACAGTCATTGGATCCAAAAACATAAAATGAACTCATTTGTTACAATGTCCCTCCAAATTTATTTTCCAAACATATGTGTTACTTCTTGCCATTCTTTTTTTTTTGAGGTACTTATTAATTAGGAATATTTTATTGCAAGCACAGGAAATAAACACAGGATTGAAAAGGAACTGAAAATGAGCAAACTAATTTGTCCTCCTTATGTTCTCTGAATGTTTTTATCAGCTGTCTTGGAAATTCCAAGGAGTCTCAATCTCACAAATCATATCATCTTCAGCCAGCAGGGTATTTTGAGGCCAAGATCCAATTTGACTCTTTAATCGCACATTGACCATATTCCTACTAAAGCTTATTTTCACATGATAGCAGTGGGTACCTTGATATAAGTTAATTATTAACATAGCTATATTAGCTAATAAGCTCCTAAATCCCAAGCAATGTTTATAGAGTATAAGGATGATATATGTTTCCAAAAATAAAATACTTCCAAACTCATTTTATGAGGCCAGCACTACCCTAACACCAAAACCAGACAAGGGTTCCCCAAGAAAAGAAAATTAAAGGCCAAGATACCTGATAAATAAAAACACAAAAATCTTCAATAATACTGACAAACTGAATTCAATCATACATTAAGAGGTTTATACACCATGATCATGTGAATTTTTTTCCAGGAATACAAGAAATGTTCAACATGAACCAATCAAGCAATGTGAGCAACATGAAAAATAAAAATCGTAAGATTATATCAATAGATGCAGCAAAAGCATTCGACTAAATTCCAACATCCATGTATGATAAAAACTCTCAACAAAGTGGGTAGAGAGGGAATGTACATCAATAGGATAAAGGCCACATATGACAAACGCACAGTTAACATCATATTCAACAAAGCTAAAAGTTTTTCCTTTAAGATCAGGAAGAAGACAAGGATGCCCAGTCTCACCTTTATTCAACATAGTTTTGGAAGTCTTAGTCCCAAAGCAATTAGGTAAGAAAAAGAAATAAAAGACATTCAAAGTGGAAAGGTAAAAACAAAACAAAACAAACAAAAAAAACCCTGTCATTATTCACAGATGACATGAAATTATATATAGGAAATTCAAAAGACTCCACCCAAAATCTGTTAAACAAATTCAGTAAAGTTGCAGGATACAAAATCAATATAAAAAACCTGTTGTGTTTTCATACACTAATATTAAACTATAAGAGAAATTAAGAAAACAAACCTCATTTCAACTGAATCAAAAAAGAATAAATTTAACCAAAAAGGTGAAAGATGCGTACACCGATAACTATAAGACACTGATGAAAGAAACTGAAAAAGACACAAATAGATGAAAAGTTATCTCATGCTCTTGGATAGGAAAGAATTAGAATGGTTAAAATGTCCTGAAGCAATACACAGATTGAGGGCACCCCATATTAAGATTCCAATGGCATTTTCCACAGAAATAGAACAAACAACACTAAAAATTGCACGGAACCATAAAAGACCCTGTGTAGTCAAACCAGTCTTGAAAGAAAAGAACAAAGCTGCAGGTATCATGTTCCTAAATTTCAAAGTGTATTACAAATCTACTGTATTTAAAACATATGGTATTGGTATAAGATCAGACACGTGGACCCATGGAAGAAAATATAGGCTCCAACACATATGTGGTCAATCAATTTATGACGAAGTAGCCAAGAAAATTTAATGGGGAAGGCCAATGTCTTTAATAAATAGTGTTGGGAAAACTGGACAGTCACAGGCAAGATAATGAAACTCAACCACTATCTTATACCACAGACAGAAATCAACTCAAAATGGATTAAAGATTTGAACATAAGACCTGAAACCATAAAATTCATAGAAGAAAACACAAGCAGTAAGCTGCTTGATAGAAGCCTTGGCAGCGATGTTTTTGGATTTGACACCAAAAGCAAAGACAATAAAAGCAAAAATAAACAAGTGGGACTATATCAAACTACAAAACTTACGCACAGCAAAGGAAATCATCAACATAATAAAAAGGCAACCTATCGATTGGGAGAAAATATTTGCAAGTCATATATCAGATAAAAGGTTAATCTCAAAATACAGAAAGAACTCATACAACTCAAGAGCAAAAATAACCAAACATTTCAATTAAAAGGTGGGCAAATGATCCAAATAGACATTTTTACAAAGAAGACATACAGACTGCCAATAGGTACTTGCAAAGGTGCTCACTATTGTTAATCATCAGGGAAATGCAAATCAAAATCAAAATGAGGTATCACCTCACAACTGTTCGAATGGCTAGTATAAAAGAGATGATAAATAACAAGTGTTGGTAAGAATTTGGAGAAAAGGGAACCCTTGTGCATGGTCAGTGGGAATGTAAGTTGGTTCATCCACTATGGAAAACAGTATGGCAGCTCCTCAAAAATTAAAAGTAGAACTAGCATATCATGCATCATTTCCACTTCCAGGTATTTTCCAAAGAAAAAAAAAAAAAACTACCTCAAAAAGGTATCTGCACTCCTATGTTCATTGTGGCATTATTTATAATAGCCAAGACAATGTAAGTTTCAGTAGATGAATGCATTTTACAAAGCGTGATACATACACACAGGCACACACAGTGGAATATTTTTCAGCCATAATAAGGAAGGTAATTTTGCCATTTGCAACATGGATAAACCTTGAAGGCAATGTGCTAAGTGAAATAAATCAGAGAAAGATAAATACTATATAATCTCACTTATATGTAGAATCTAAAATGAACAAATACAAGTTCATAAGTACAGAGAACAGATTGGTGGTTTTCAGAGGTGCGTGACATCAGTAAAGGGGATTGAAAGGTACAAATTAAGAGGTAAGCCATGGAATGTAATAAAAAGTATGAGGACTGTAAATTAACAACACTGTATAGGACATGTGAAAGCTGCTAAGAGTAAATCTTAGGAGTTGTCATCACAAGAAAAAAAATTGTTAACTATTTATGATGTGCCTGTTAACTAGACTTATTTTGCAATATATACTCTTGTTGAATCAATTTGTTGTACCCCTGAAGCAAATATGTTATATGTCAATTGTACCTCAGTTTAAGAAATGAGAATGATTTTAGATTATGTATGTCAAAGGTCAAATTCAGTTTGTAAGATATTATTTGAAAGGGAGGTTGTGTTTAGAGTTAAAAATCATTTTGCCATCAATACTTAGCCTGTGAGCACTGAGAACTTTGAGAGCCTCAAACTCTACGGAAATTTATCTGGAGGTAAATGCCACAATAGAAACGCCTCTAAAAGGATGAATCGATCCTTCTGCACTAACTTCCCCTGTAAAGGTACGAGGGTGGACCTACCTAACTTAAAATATTTGTAGAGGGGCACATCAGTGGTTAAGGGGTTAAGATCTGACTCTCCATTTTGGCTCAGGTCATGATCTCATGGTTCGTGAGATAAAGCCTCACATCAGGCTCTGCGCTGACAGCATGGAGCCTGCTCGGGATTCTCTCTCTCTCTCTCTCTCTCTCTGTCTCTGCCCCTCTCCACTTGCATTCTCTCTCTCAAAACAAATAAATAAACTTTAAAATAACTGTAAAGCATAATTTTAATATATTCCCAAAGAATGAATACATACCAGACTCAACAACAACGCTAAACTGTATGACAGGAAACAAAACAAAACAAAACCCTCTATTGCATGAATCTATAAAAATACTGTATGTGAATTAGAAACTAACTGCAATTCTCCTCAAAAGAATCATTATTCAGATTTGCATTGTTCAGATTTACCAGTAAAATAAGAAAATAAAGAAGTTCATTTTCTTTGGGTGATTCATTTTAAAAATAAGTTTTTAGTCCCTTAGGTAACAGCATTGTCTTAAAGTCTAACATAAATTTCTAATTAAAAAAAATAATTGGTGGAAATTTTTCATGCTTTGAAGTGCTCATAATGATGCTTTTGTAAACAAAGTACTGTAACAAATGGCAACTGTTTTATTGCCTTAGGATTATTTTTTATCTACTATTGCACACATACACTGCCAAGTAGCAAACATACGAGGGTGGAAGCAAAGTTAAATGCCTACAACTGCCATTAGCAATTGTGAAAAATTATTAATCTGGAAGAAAGTAATGGGCGTGAATAGAGAAAGCAAATGTATTCATCTTAGGGAAATCAATACCCTAGATATATCTCCATCTGATAATGAATTACAGATTGGTGAGCTGAGATTAACTATGCTTAGTATATATTCTGCCTACACCTATCAGTTTGTTTTCTTTATCCTTAATTTGGTTTGTACAAACACTATATCATAGCTAACGAACTCTTTTACAAATGATAGTTACTTATATACTACAGAAAAGAGAAGACAGAAAAATGTAGGTTTTGTTTATTTAGAGTGTATAAACCAAATCAACAAAGGAATTATAGTTAATTCACATCAAATAAGTGATTGGCAAATGAAATTTTTTAAACACCTGGGCTATGTTTATATATGTGGAGTTCTATTAGCTCAAAGTAAAAGATTTGTCATTATAGCATTCTGTAGATCATCCACAGTACGTATAAATAAACAGACCCTGGGCATAATTTGAGAACCTGATAATAAATATTGTTTCATGGAATGACAAAACGGATAGGTTGTATCTAACTCATTTGTACATATGGTTCTAACTTAAATCCAAAGAGCAACATTGAATACACTCAACTTGTATGCAACTGTCCTTTACTTGATATCTACTGGAGTCTGGTTAGTTGAGATTAAAACTTAATTGAAAATCTTTTATAGTATGCATATTTTATGCCAGAAGAGACATATCCTAAAAATTCACTGTAAAACCACTTGCATTAAGACTCAAATTCTGGGAGAAGGTACCTTGTACTCCATTCAAGGATATTCAATCATGGACGATGGAAAAGACTATTGTCTGCGGAATTACTTATGTGGTTTTATCTGTAAGGTGGTTTTAAAGCAGGATTCCAATATACCTCTAAGAATAGTAAACCTCTACTCAGCTCTGTCATTCCCAGGGGAAGGCAGATACCCAAAAGACACCGATGTGACCTAAAGTTTCTCATTTACATCCTCCCAGTAAGGAAGGTCTGTCTTCACCAACTGCAAAGTATTAGCTTTAAATTAACAATGCTACATCTGTCTACAGGCGGATCTAAGGTAAGAGTTTTTTGTGCCGAAATCGAACAGCTCAGGGGAGTGGACACAGAGTAGGAGACTGGATGTGTATTTTTTACATCTACATCGGCTATAGTGGCAGAGTCCATCCACATGGTCACGACACTGTGATGTTTAAAGCCACGGCTGGGAGCTGCCCTTCATCTTACCTCAAAGGTTCCTTAAAGATCTACCTGTAAAGGGGCAATGGGTCATGGATGAAGGAGTCCAGGGATGGGGCAAAAATCAGATGAGTCACCAACTGTGCTTCCACAATCCTCTCTCACTTGGTGTCAGTCATCCCTTCTGTAAAGTGGGGAGAACGCCATGTGCTGTGTCCACAGGGTTCTGTTCTAAAATGAAAGGGGGGCTGCCTTTGGTAGCTTTAGAAAGCATGAAGTAATACGCAGGTAAGAATTTTGACAGAGACCCAGACGTACAAGGGTAGGAAATACTGTTGGTTAATGCAAATATGAACTATCATTCTTAGTATTTTTGAAACTCCAAACCCCTCAGCTAACATTCTCGGCCCTTTGTCATATAATTCTATTTGCTGACACGCTGAAGAACCAGTCTTTCCACCCCCGTTGTGGTGCTGAGGTCTGTTTCTGCAACGTGACCCAATCTGTGCTCCAGGTGAGGGAGCAGCAACTGTCGGCACCCACCACTCGAACTTGATCAGCACAGACAGAATTCCCTCCGTGAACACAATGGAGAGAAACTAACGGGGTGAGCAGGGCAACATTTTGCACCTCGTGAATGCTGGTGATGTCATTTCCGGCACGATCAGCCTCGTGTGCTGATATGATAGTTGTCAATTACAACGCGGATTCAAAACACTACAGAAGGAAAACGTCTTCCACATCTGTCCTCTGGCAAACTTTTGGTAAAATTCAAATAGTAGAGCAAAACTTGGTGGGGGGAGTAGGGGGAGGCTGTGACCAAGTCCTCAATGACCCATCATCCTGGGCTCTAAGTACCATTTCGACCTTGAGAATAGCTGACAGAATATTTTAGGCGGAATGATTAAACTGCAAATCAGGACCAGATTCAATATATATTATCACACGATGTTCACTATAAAATGGGATTAATGCAAACACAATAAATTCATACTGTCCCATCATGTCTTACGTCTATCCCTGACCCTTACATGTTCAATAACCTTATTCTATGTATGTGTTCCAATCATTAAAAAACAAGAAAAAGTCTTGCCAAACTTAGGTCTTGCCATCTCTCATAGCTGCAGATCTGACTTATTTTCTAACAGACATTTGAGGCATGGACTATGTAGTTGATGCTTCCACTTTCTTAGACTCTACCCACCTCCTCCTTCCAACACTGTCTATAGGCCTTTATGCCAATGAAAAACAGTGCTGTCCATAAAAAATATGTGTTGTCATCTGCCAGAAAATTAATGATTATACAAATCTACGACACCTATTATGTAGCCATTGGCCCTCAGATGTTAGCAGCACATAACTTGCACACACGGAAACTATGATGCTGAATACAAGAGAAAGAGAGGAGCCTTGCTGTTAATAGGAACAGAGTAGATGTTAATAGGGACAGAGTAGGGGTGCCTGGGTGGCTCAGGCATTTAAGCATCTGGCTCTTGATTTCAGCCCAGATCATGGTATCGTGGTAGTGAGATTGAACCCTGTATCGTGGGGCTCGGTGCTGGGTGTGGAGCCTGCTTAAGATTCTCTCTCTCCCTTTCCCTTTGCCCCTCCCCCATGCTCACTCTCTCTCTCTCTCTCTCTCTCTCAAAAAAGGGGGGGGGTGGGGAGAAAGGGACAGAGTAACTAGGAAAAGCTGTTTGGAGCTTGGGAGATAATGACTTCAATTTTGAAAAAGTTTGGTTTGAAAAGTATTAAAATATCAGGTAGGTAAATCCAGTATGCTGAATAGAGCTCCAAGGTGTGTAAGGGCAGGAGGGAGGAGAGAAAGGTAGGACTGGAGGTGAAGATTTTGTATTCGTCTGCATTAGGTGAGATTTATATCAGAGGAGGTAGAGAAAGATTTGGTTCAAAAGAGAAAATACAAAGATAGAGCCTTGATAAGGCCTGTGTCATTAAACTACAGAGGGAATAACATAACGTTAAGGAGAGGACACCTGCATATAGTTGCACTGTTGTACACTGCTCAACTCTATGGGGGTGCCAGCCGTACCTTAAGTCGTCATAGATTCTCTGCAAGATGGCAGTGAAATACTTTGAGGGAAGGAGCCTTCTTTCTGACTCACAAGAGGGAATAACGAACTGGGAGTAGTGTAATTCTGAAGAGTAATTCTGAACCATACTGATTTTTTTCTTTCCAAATTTTCTCTTGACTCCATTCTCAAATAATCTTAAAGTAAAACTTTGATTAGGTCACATTCCATGAGCAACCCTTTAAAAACTCTCAATAAATTGCCATCATCTAATGAATAAACTCTTCAAACTCACATTCAGGACTCTCCACATGAGAGTCATTGAAGAACAGTAACTTCTAGCCCAAACAGATTTTTTATTCTTCACCAGAATATCCTGTGGTCTCATGCTTTCCAGACTTCTCCCATGCTTCAGAGTAGTGTATTATTATAACGACTTTACAGATGATACAACTGGAGTTTAAGTAATTCTTCCAACTTCTAAACATCTGAAATCCATCTCAATTGTCATGAGGATATGCCACTCAAATGAATTAAAGTTCTAACAGCACTCAGATACACTACTTACAATATTGCATATATTAGTCAAATCACTCGTTTTATGCAAGCTCCCGTGTTTAAAATCTGAAATAAATGTGTAACCACTAAATATTTTGATATTTTAATTGTTATTATTCTGATTAATTGGTTGCCAACTTTTTCCAAAATAAAAGTCTCTGGACAAGGAAAATAATCTGTCGTTGTCATTTTCAGACATTGATTATCATATTGTGCTACAACGTATAAAGTTATGAGTTTTTAAAAATATTTTTTCACTCTTCACGCCAATCAAGCGACTAAACCTTCCAATGGGCAGAGTCCGCTCCCACTGGTCATTATTAAAAAGAAAGAGCAATGAGAACTCTCATTCATTGCTGACAGGCATACACCACGGTATAGCCACTTTAGAAGACAGTCTGCTTGTTTCTTATGACGTTTAACACAGCCGTACAATCAGATTCAGCCACTGGGCTTCTAGGTGTTTACCCAGATTAGGTGAAAACTTAAGTCCGCCCAGAAACCTGGACATGGTTTCTTACAGTAGCTTTATTCATAATCGCCCCAGGTTAGAAGCAACCAGGTTATCCATCAGTATAGGTGCATGGGTAAAAATATCTTGTGGTATATCAGGTAATGAAATATTACCGATATTACTCAAGAGAAACGAGCTATGAAGCCGTGATAAGGCATGGAGGAAGTCCAAGCACAGCTAGTGAAAGAAATCAGTCTGAAAAGGCTACACACTGTATCATTCCAACCATATGACATTCTGGAAAAGGCAAACTATAAAGAGTAAAAAGGTCAGTGGTTGCCAGGGATTGGAAGGAAAGCAGCAGAGCACGGGGGATTTTTACAACAGTGAAACGATTCCAAATGATACGGTGACGGTAGATGTAGGACATGTGACAGAATCTTCAGACTTCCGTTAATAAGCATTTATTATCGAAACGATTCATCAGTCATAACCAATGTACTCTGTCAATGTAACATGTTCATAAACACAGAAACTTGTGAAGGGAGAGACTTCTCTCTATAAGAACTCTCTGTGGTCTGCTCATTTTTTCTGTAAAACTATAATTGTTCTAAAAAAGGAAGCTGTTGACTTAAAGAATTTCAATATTCAAATTAATGCGTATACGGGGATTATATAATGCATACAACAGAAAATATACAGCTGGCACCGACTCCCAGTTTTTGGCACAGGGTGTTTAAAACTCTTGGAACTTCCTAAGTGATGGGGGGAGGCCGGATCTCTTGTTAGGATATTTAGTCTTAGTTCTTGGTTTCTAGCACAGAGCTTCTAAAACACTTGGAGCTCCCTGAGAGCAGTGAGAGAACCAACATTAGTTATTCCCAATAAGCCCGTCACATGCCTACCTGAGTTCATGCCAATGGGGTGACTCTCTGAAGATGGGGCTGTTTGCCAGAGGAAAGCCCATCCCCCCTCCCAGAGCAGAGGGCTTGATTGACTGAAACACCAGATGCTGGTGATTTAATCAGTCATACTTGACGGAACCTCCATAAAACCCACCAAACAACAGGGTTCAGAGAGTATCTGAGTTAGGAAACGCATGGAAATATTGAGAAGGTGACAACCCAGTGGAGGCGTGGAAGCTTCATGTCCATCACCCCCATCCTTGCCCCACGCCCCTCTTCCATTCGACTGATCCTGAGTTGTATCCTTCGTAAGAACCCGACGGTAGTTCCGTAGAGTGCTTTCCTGAGTGAGCCAAACCAGCAAATTATGGCCCTGAGGCACACAGAGGAAATCTAGATTTATACCTGGTTGGTCAAAAGTATGAGAGGCCCAGACCTGCAACTTGGTGTGTGAAATGGGGGCAGTCTTGCGGGACTGACCCTTTCACCTGTGGGGTCAGGGCTAATGCCAGGTAGTGCCAGACGTTTTCTTTTAGTATATGATACCAATTGATGGAATAGTGACATTCTTACCGAACAAAGTGCAGATGAATATGGTGTTGGCCCGTGGTGGTCCCAGTGATGGCCTTTCTCCAGCTACCTTGCTGGTACCCTCTCTCCGGCACCTTGCCAAATGAGTATTTCCTGAATTCTTCTGCTTACAGGAGGAAAAGGTCTCCCTTAAATACAGACACACGTTGTCCTGAGCCTTCACATCTCCAGATACTCCTGCTGAATTTACTACACTTACCAAAATTCATCTTTAAAGAGCTCACTGAATTATGAAAAGGTACCCGGAGGCCATAATATGTAGACAGTGGCAAAAAGTGCTACGAAACATGATCCCTGTTAATCAGCACTTTATGCCTTTAATTTCTCCTTCTTAGTGCTTTAAAGCTTTTAAACTACGTTTAGCATTTAGTTCTTTCCTTTATAACTTCTTGTTGCTGATGGCAAACATTTTTAGAAAATAAAAGTATAAAGATTTCTTTACAGAGACCATTACACCAGAAGTTCATTAAACTACAGAACAATTAGTTCCTCAGCAATAATTTATAGTTAATTTTTTTAAGACTGTTTCTAACCAGTAGATAATTGTCTTTTACTTAGCAGTGATTTTTTTTTTCTTCTTCTTCTCTGAGAAATTTGGGTTGCCAGTTTGTTACATCTGCTGTGTCCCGAATGAGAATCTTTCTCTTCATCTTACACACAATTTTCTAAACAAGATTGCTTTCAAATCCCAGATGTGGATCCGGAATCAGAACGAGAAAGACCATTTTGACACACTTTTTCTACTACTAGTCAAGAAGTGTCTTTGGAGTATTTCATCAGATCGGGAGGAGTCTTGTGTCCTTAAAGACAAAACTGTCAGTGTGATTACTTGCTCTCACACATACACACAATTATTCTGCATCAGGTATTGACCCTGTTCACAGATGCCACCCATGTACAGCTGCACAGCACATCTGGTCGGGTTCATTTAAAAGTAGCGGCAATAGAGGAAAAAGACAAGGTGCCATGCGTGTCCCAGGTGAGCCATACCTAAAGCACAGAGCACACACAGGTTGTCAGATGTTTTTGTACAGAGCTCAACCACGGGCAGACCCAATAGCACGGGAGAAAGAACAACAACTATGAAAGACACAATTATCCTGCCAGAACCCAAATTATAGCTTGGCACTGAGTTGCTACGAAGCTTGAGAAAGTTCCTTGCTACCGAGTTTCCTCATGTCTAAAATGCAGACTGTATAAACTTTCACATATTTGGAAACGTCATGAAAGTCACGTGACTAGCCTGCATGTGCACTTCACAAATGGTAGCATGAATAACAGGAGTAATTACTCGATCAATACCCCGATTTCTCTCAGAATTCTCAAAATTCCCCCACTAGATTTCTCCAAGTCCCAGCCCTTGTAGGATCTCCTCCGCATCGGTAGTTTTGAGAATTGTACCCACAGGAGTAGGATTCAGTCCACTGATGTTAGTCTAAAGGTTTCTTTTGGCATATGTGGTTCTATAACTCATGAATTCAACAAGACAGTTTTATCAATCAGCAGGAGAGGAGTTTCTCCAAAAGTTTGCTAGCAATTGGACAAGATGTTGCCTTCTTTTAAAATGTGCTCTAAATAGGTTACCCCAACTTTAAATGGTGCTCTTTAAACTGGTGTTCAAAAACAGAATAAATAAGTATAAGGTCACCATATTCACAAGTTAATGTTTTAGTTCATCCTCAACTTTCTCCATTACTGATAAACTCCATCTCAACGGTCATTATTTAACACCTTTAATCATTTCTGACATGTTAATTATGTTATACACACACACGTACAGTTTCATATATATCATTTCAAATACACACATACACATATAACTTCCTTAATTAATGTGATAAAAATGGACATAGTATCATAGGTCCATACATATAAAAATCTTTTGTGCTATCTGTAATGAATCATTAAGCATATTGATGTTGCATAACAAATTTCATTTAATCTTTCGGCTTGAAGCTTAACTTTCTTCTCAAGGACAAGACTCTTAGATCCCTTTTCCTTCATGCTGTGCTGTGAAAAGCACAGACACTATATTCATACAGTTCTTGTCTTGAAGTCCGGCTCTCTCATTTACTGGTTGTCTGATGTTAGCAAGTTACTGAAAGTCTATGAAACTCATCTTTATACTTGGAAAGTTGTGTGAGGATCAAAGGAGAAAATGTACTTAAGGCACCAGGCATATTTAATGCGCTTAATTTATGCTGGTTATTATTATATTTTGGTTTAATCTCTAAATTTACTATACACGTTAATGCTCACCTTCACATTGGAAAAAGTATGTCCACTGACAAGGACTCTTAAGATAAACAAAACGTGCTCCTTGATGGTGTAAGCCATTTGGTAGGTAGAGTTCTAAAGGTGACTCCCTAAGATTCACGTCTTTTTGGTTAGTCGCTCAGGCTCTATTCTAGGCACTACAGGGATTTTGAAGCTGTAATTAAACTGCATGGTCAGTGGGCTTTAAAATGTGCAATTAAATCAGCCACACTGTGAATAATCATATATGTCCTTTAAAAGCTGAAAGAGGAAGGCACAATAAAAAATCAGGGAGATTCAAAGAATGAGAAAGATTTGACACGCCACTGCGAGCTTTGAAGATGGAGGCAACATTTAAGATGAAGGGGGCCACCATCCAAGAATGTGGGCAGTCTGTAAAAGTTGGTAACAACCCTTAATCAAGAGCCAGCAAGAAAATGGAGACCTTAGTCCTACAAACACAAAGAACTGGTTTCTGTTGGCAACCTGATTGAATGATTCTTCTTCAGAGCTCAGATAAGAACCCAGGCTAGTCAAAATCTTGAGTTTGGATCATGAGACCCTATGTACAGGACCCAAGATTCTGGATTACTGACCTACAGATTTGTGAGCGAATAGACAGGCACTGTTTTTATGCAATTGTGTGGTAATTGTGTCAGGCAGCAATGGAAAACTAATATAGTTATGTTCTTTTCACTTCTGATGCTTTTCATGGTGTAGTTCTTGGCTTATTGTAAGTGCTCAACAAATGTCCATGAAATGTTGAAACATTTCTTAAATGTCTGCACTTATCTTTCTCAGGCATCTGGGTGGCTCAGTCAGTTAAGTGTCTGACTTCAGCTCAGGTCATGATTTGATGATTCGTGGGTTCGAGCCCTGCATCAGGCTCTGTGCTGACAGCTCAGAGCCTGAAGCCTGCTTCGGATCCTGTGTCTCCCTCTCTCTCTGCCTCTCCCCTGTTCGTGCTATGTCTGTCTGTCTGTCTCTCTCTCTCTCTCTCTTAAAAATGAACAGACATTATTTTTTTTAAATGTCTGCACGTATCTTTTAAGAAAAGTTGTTCAAGATAAAAAAGATTGTGTGTGAAGGATCCTACTGATGAAAATGTAGAAGAGTAAAAATTGAAAGAAATGCATTTCTACATCATTATCTGGGGATATGACTGCTAGTTTCCTCTAAGTATTCAGATTTTAAATAAGCCAGTTCAAAGGTGCCTTGATATACTTCTTGATGTGTCTCACACTAATATATTTAAATTGCATGCAAGTAAATTTAATTCTATAGTATTTCTATGATGTCAAGTTATTGATCCTCTAGCCGTCATGTTGATATAAGATAAATGTCCCATTCTTCTAATTTCCCTTTCAAGCTTAAGTTTGTACTTTAAACATCTGTATCATAATTGATCATTTAAAGTAGTGCTTATAAAGGCTCTTTTAGAAGGAATTTAGCATAGTGATTAAGAGAGAAAATTCTCCTTGTATTTGAAACTCTGTTCCACCAGGGTTAACTGGATGTCTTGGGCAAGTTAGTACTCCCCCATGTCCTGGGAACCTCATCTACAAAAAGGGGCAAGTTACTGGGCCCCTTCAAAGTTTGTTGTGGAGAAAAAGCCAGCAAATACATGCAAAGCACTTAGATCAGGGGGTGACACTTTAAGGCTTAACGCAAGTATCTCACCTTGTTACTTAATTTTGCACATCTACATTCAGAACTTAATTATTGCCTTATATAGAATCTAAGCAGTTAAATGCATGCCTTTGGTTATATGCTGTGAAATTTCACTCTCACCCCCCTGACGGTAACAAAATTGCCCGGAAGGATCTTTTTAATACCCTGGCATCTGCAATTCCCGTATTTCCAAAGAAAACCTTTGTCTTTTCATTCAAAGTCCTTCGTTCCATTAGGAGAACGTTAGCTTTTCTAGAAAGCTAAGAAAACAGTGAAATCAGGGGTCCGTAGCCAGGACATGCCAATGGAAGACTAGAGAGTGGTTTGCGCTCTCCAAAGACTGACAGCACTTCAAAGTTCACTGATGAACCTTTTCTAAATTACTGCTGAAACGTGTGGCTCAGTATCATCATGCACGTTAGACCAGTGAACTGGAATAGAGAAGACGGTTTCTGAATTCACTTTTCTAGGAGCGAAAGGATAACACACCAGTGCCACCTAGTTGTTCGAATACAACGTGCTACTTATTTATTCTTTAAGGGACTTACGCTGCTGTGACAAGCAGAAATGTATAATTTTAACTTCTGTCACCATTGACACTGCCCCCGCATTGACGTCCACCTATACTCATCTTCTGTAAGTGATAAATTCAAGGGTCACTTTAAGGTAAATATTCCTCACGACTGTTTTATTCATCCAAGAGGTTAGCCAACTACACACACTAATTTGCAATCATTTTCTTTAATTTTGCCTATATCTGAATTATTTAACACAAGTCCACATGAGCATATTAGTTGTACCCTACTGTATGTCCTAGAGTCTCAAGCATCACAAAGTACCACACATATTTCCTATTAAAATTAAGAGGGTATATAGGATATCGCATGGGTGAAAGAAGGTATTATCAGGTGTCTAAGAATTAAGTGTTTAATTTTATAATAAAGTACACGCACAGTTAATGGTCTGTAATTTTTTATGCCATCTAAGGGATGTCTGGAGATAGGGCTGTGGGCCCACAGACGAAGTAATCGTGATGTATACTTGACACGAGCTGATTCGGGGAGCCGGAAAGACCTTCTATCACACCTAGGCTGGAACTGAACACCTGGGGAGACAGGTACGGGACTCACGGCAGCCAGCTGGAGCCAGAGTGCAGGAGAACCGAGATAAGGGAGGCCTTGCAGGCAGTCAAGCTCAACAAAGAGCCCTGATTTTGATCAGACAAGGTGTCTGAGTACATGAGACACATAGGCAAGGAGAAGCCGACGTCTATGCTGTTACTGTGTCCTCACGCAAACTGCAGGATGGAGAAAGTGAAAACACGCTTGATGAACCATCAACCTACCGACACACAGGCAGAAAATGACAGAGTCCTTCCCAGGTGGGAATTTGCAGCCAGCCTTTCAAAACTCTGTCAAAAGGGCTAGGAATTTGTTGATCACATAGGGCTTTCTCACTACCCAGTGATGGCGCTGTAATAACGACTTTGGGGACTAGAGGCACAAAATAGGTAATAAGTGGGGCAACTGGGTAGCTCCGTCGGTTAAGAGTCTAACTCTTGGTTTCAGCTTATGTCATGATCTCATGGTTCATGAGTTCAAGCCCCACATCCGGCTTTGCGCTGACAGAACAGAGCCTGCTTGGGATTCTCTCTCTTCCTCTCTCTCTCTGCCCTCCCCCCACCCCAACTTAAAACAAAATAGGTAACAAGAAGTATGGGGAGAAGAGTTTGAGAAACATCAACTCAGAAGGCAGCACGTGATGACAATTCCCTCTTATCTCTGGAAAATCCAAGTTAGCACATCTTCACAGGGCAGATTAGGAGAGACTGTCATATTGTGATTGGCATCCCAAGATGCTCTGCTGCCCTTTTGTCCACTGCCATACCCAGACTGTCATCTCATGAGAGCATCCTTGGAACATTCAGATGGGAGCTTTGTCCCTCCCGGTTCCTTCTCGCCTAGAACCTTACTGCCTATCTGAAATACAGCTGAAAACCAATGGCTGTTCCTCAGCAGCAAGAATGTTCCCTCATGATGCATCTGTCTCATTGTGAAGTTTCATTTCTGAAGCTTTAGCCAAATCAACATTATTCAGTGAAAGAAAACAAATCATGGAATACTTAAGTACAGGAATAGGTATTTCACATCTAAACACAAAACAAAACATAACAAAACAATACCATTATTTCTCTAAATACGTACTGTGGTCCTTTTGTCCCTTGTTTTAAAACTAGTATCGCTTTTTTGGAGTAACTATGCAATCTGGGACACAGTAAGAACCTGTTTGACCTTGAACAAAAGATGTAGCATCTTTAGGCTTCCATAAAAATGGAGGAGTTAGGTCAGATGTCTTCGCGGCACTGTACGTCAGTACCCCAGTGATTATGACTAAAAGCTACAAGGCAAATGCTAGAGGAAGGAAGGAAACCTAAGAGGCTTGTCTCACTCAGCCTTTTCTTCCCATTTATAAAGTATGCTTATGCTTAGAGTATGTAACAGGTTTTCTCCTTCCTTCTTCCCATTCTTCTTCCTCCTTCTCTTCCCTTAATTTTTATTTTTTATTATATATATATTAGAGACACAGAGAGAAAGAGAGTACAAGTGGGGGATAGGGGCAGAGAGAGAGAGAGAGGAGAAAAAATCCCAACAGGCTCTATGCTCTTCACGGAGACCCGTGCAGGGCTCAATCCCACAACCCTGGGATCATGACCTGAGCGAAAATCAAGAGTCAGATGTTAAACCGGCTAAGCCACCCAGGTGCCCCCCTTTTCCCTTCCTTTTTAATTTTCTGTTTAACCCATTTGCTTACTAAAAATAACATGTTTGTGAGCCTTTGAAATCTTTCTTTACAAAAACAAAAAATGCAGGTTAAGTACTTAGACAAAGTACAAATCACAAAGACCTCTTTAAATCAAGGGTAACACTTTAAAAACCATTGCTTTTAATCAAATAGTACCATGGTGGAATTAAAACAAAACAAAACAAAAAACAGAAAACACTTTAAGCTTCAAAGAAATCTGAATATTTGATCTAAAGCAAGAAATGTCCTCAAGCTACTAAAACCTGCCCACATTTAAAAATAATGTTTACATATTTCATATAAATGTCAAGCATATTTTAAGTGGAATTTGTCAATTCACTCAGATGTTTTCCACCTCTGTAAGTCATGGATTCAACAGTACCGGTGGAAGATGAGACTGTTAGGTGGCTAAACCAAAGTATGTACATTTAATATCACTGTTTCGTCCCAAAGGATGCCTTAAAATCCTATGGAACAAGAGATAGGAACAAAGAACCACTGCGTAGAAAGACCTTACTAGGGAGTCTCATGCTACAGGTAAACACAGAACGGCCACGTGACTACATAACTGCAGCAGGCAGTGTTAAGTCCTCCTCGAGATACATGCAAATGTGAAGAAAGTCGGTCAATAATATTATTGAAATCACCTGGCCACCGTTTTCCCCTAGACGAGCGACTTGGGGGCTTGGCATTCAGTGTTTGTGGCAGAGACTAACCGCTGACCAAACCTGTTACGACTTCTTCCTGAACATACAGCCTAAACTAGACTTTCCTTTTTCCTTTGCAGTAAGGGGTAGAGATAGATTGTGACTGGGAGCACCTAGAGGCCTCACCCTTAATTTAAAATAATTTAAAAACATGAGAATAAAAGTAAAAATCAAAATAAAAAAATCTGTGTTTCTCCTCACCGCCTGCTTGATGCAGTGAGCAGAGGACCTTGAAAGTCATATGTTGACCATGGCTGAGCGGCAAGAAGGTTGGGGATACGGAACCATGTTACACAGTGGCTGAGCCTGTGGCCTGTGGTAACTTGGAAAGCATATTAAGGTGGAATATATAGAAAGTGCAGGGCCATGTAGTGACATTGAGTTCTTAGCAGACTATTACAAGAAATGGATGAGTTAAGGCATGGTTTCTAAGCTCAAAGGTGAAGGATGTGAGAGAGTCTAGATATAGGGGAGCTTTAAGAATTTATTATTGAAAAATTTTTTTAATGTTTACTTATTAAACATAAATAATGTTTAATATTAGAGAGAGACAGAGACAGAGAGAGAGAGAGAGAGAGGGAGGGAAGGAGAGGGAGATCTGTAGATCCCTATCTGTAGAGAGAGAAAGACAAGGGAGGGAGGGAGGGGGAGATCTGTAGATCCCTATCTGTAGATAGGGAGAGAGAGAGAGAGGGAGAGAGAGAGAGAGAGAGGGAGAGAGAGAGAGAGAGAGGGAGGGAGAGAGAGAGAGAGGGAGGGAGAGAGAGAGAGAGGGAGGGAGAGAGAGAGAAGGCAGTGGAGAGGCAGAGAGAGAGGGAGACACAGAATCAGAAGCAGGCTCCAGGCTCTGTGCTGACAGCTCATGACACGGGGCTTGAACCCACAAACCTTGAGATCGTGACCTGAGCTGAAGTTGGGCACTTAACTGACTGAGCCGCCCAGACTCCCCTAAAAATTTCAAACGCCTACTGTTTTAGACCTCAGGTAGTAAGAGGTAAGGATGAAAGAGGCTTTGAAAGACAAAGCCCATTAAGAACCACCATGACTGGGATACAAATCAGATCAAGGGTGTGAGTGTTCCCATTCAGTGTATTATCTCCAGTGGACTCTGGTTGGCTACCAAATGATGGGAGAGGGAGGGGGCAAATGGAGCAAAACGAACGAATAAACAAACAAACAAACAAAAATAGTCATGAGAATTATGTCTGAGAAAGAACTTTGGGTTTGTTACTGATATATAGAACTTACTGGAAGCAAATAGAGCACTCTACTAGATTTCTAAGGTTATGGCATTACCAAAGAAACTACAAACCAGAGCTAAAACAGCCTTTCTTTGAATTCTAATCCTATCTGCAGGCCCTCTGGCATGAGGAAGAGACTATGAAAGCTTCAAGCCTGAGAAAAGGGCTTGGTGCCATACCCCAAGGCCATAGGGAAAATGGAACAACATAATTCCTCCCCAGTGCTGAAGAGGAGTCTAGTCAAGGGACTTTTACCTACCATCACGGTAGAAGACTCTCTCCATGACCAACCAGAAGGCTTTCATCATTGCTTGGGACCAGTGACCACTATGTCTCCCTAACTTCCTTTTCTATAGGGGAATGTTTTGTAGTTTTCTTTGCTTCACCACTGGATATTCATATTGAAGAGGAAGTGACAACCTGATTTGTTCATCCACAGGACTCTTCACCATGAGAACCCATGACAAGGATGGCAAATTGAAAAGCCTAGAAAGGCCAGGTTGATGGCCTTCTGATGGCAGAAGTGAGTTAAGTGTTGCATGTATTTTAAGAATTGTGGAGATTGTGCTGGACTGTAGAATAGGAGATGGCTGTCACTGCTGGGCTTCTAAAGATTTTTTTGTCATCTAAACATGGTGTGGACAGTTCCTTTTTTTTTTTTAAAGAAGAAAGAAATCTAGATTTTTATGTAATGTTAGATCAAGATTTCAAAAGGAATTTTACGTGCCAATAAAAACATGTGCATAATTGAGTTTGAATTGTGGGCTCCCCATGTGCTATCTTTGACACGGAGTTTTTTATTGTTTGTTTGACTAGTTTTTAAGACTAGTCAAACAGATAATGCAAAAATACCATGATCATGAGTAGTTGATTATTCCAGAGCCAAAGGCGTGGAAGAATACGACGGAGTTTGTCAGGTCTTATAAATTGTAACAGGAATCCTCATGAAAACATTTCAAAGGCTGGAAGACATGTGAAAGAAAGAATAAAAGAGGGGGGGAGAGGGAGGGAGGGAAGGAAGGAAGGAAGGAAGGAAGGAAGGAAGGAAGGAAGGAAGGAAGGAAGGAAAAGTGAGAAGGAAAAGGGGGAGGGGAGGGAAGGAAGATGAACAACAGTAAGGCTTAAAACCAAGCATCCAAAATCAAAAGAACACTGAACTTCTAAACTAGAAGGATCCGAGTTATAAGAAGAACTGCTTTATTTCTCATCCGATTTAACTGGATTAGCGCCATCATCAGACAGATCACATGTTTGCTGGAATCATTCTTTAGGACTCTCATTTTGTGAAAATGCAATTTGTTAATAAGGCATTAATTCAAATTTAAAATACTTTTGGAATCCTTAATCCTCTGAGTTTAGAATTTTTGCAGCTAATGACATACGGTCTTATCTTTGAGGGTTGGTTTTTCGAGAAGTTTTTAAAGACAAAGAATGAAGAAAATGGTAGACTTTGACAAAACAGCAATGTTACAATGGCAAAATAAAACCAATAAGCAAGACCCATGGTGTAATGTATGTCTCTATTAAGAATAGCACTAATGGAATGCATTCAGACTGATGGTTTTTAAAATCCCTGTTGTACATTCTGTCATTCTGTTTTAAACACATATGAGTTTTTCCACAAAATGACAATCTATTGATAAGAAAATAGAGCAACTTGACAGCAGTAAGTCAATTCTCTCTACTTGATATTCTTTGCATTTGTATTTTTTGCTTTACCTTCAGAATCAAAGCAAAATGCTTAAATCATTCAAATTGCATCTTTATCAGTAAAAGTGTAAAACTATCAGTAAATGAAATCAGTTGCAGCTATGATGTTTTATTTACTGATTTACTCAATTTATGGCTTTTTCTAAATTAGTTATTTTGGTCAGAATGTTCACAGACAATAGATAAAATTAAGTTCCTATTTCCCCATCAATACGTGTGTCTTCCTGAAGCTATTTTGAAATTCCAACTTGCATGATTTGTAGAAATGCAACCTAAATTTTGGAGCAATGGTGTATAAATCAGAAAAGCCTAACAACTTGAATAAGATAAAAATCACTCTAAATTCCTGAATATACTAGTAGTTCGCAACCCTTAAATATGAAAATAAAGCTTTAAATCCACTGTAACCTAATTGATTCCCCAAATATTCCACTTTAAAGGATCCCCTCTTGCCCTCAGGTGGATCACAGGTCTTTCTTTTACAGCATTAGAGAAAATTCACATACCTGCCTAGTTCTTCTGTCTCAAATACTGAAAACACAACCAAGGATTGCCAGACATGTGGACAGCCAGCAGCAGGAAAAAGAGGACCAAGATAAAGAAACAGGAATAAAAAAAAAAAAAGACAGTACTTTTGTATATTGTATTTCTAGCAGTGAGACAGTTTAAGGGAAAAATGTATAAGATCATAAGTGAAATATGAAACAGAGATGTGTAGGAGTTGAAACACTGATGAACTATAAACGGCATCATGGTACTTGACCAGAAAGTGTAATCCAAATACCACTTGGCATAATATTTAAAGCTATTAACATACTCTTACCAGCATAACATATTTATTGACTTAGAGGATACACACACATATAAGCATATATAATCACGAACGCACATAAATAAACGTATAGACAGAGTGTATATCTAATATGTACTATGTATTGGAAGACAGTGTACATTGAGTGACCTTGAACTTATAAAAGTAGTAAAAAGTGAGATACTAGGAAGAAAAAAGATGTAGAAAAAGGGAAGGACACTAATAATATAACAGAATCAAGAGAGAACTGAAACTGAAGTCAGGAAACAGAGGCTTAAGAATAATTTCTAGATTCAGGAAGGCCTAGAAATAAATAAGCACAAAAAAACTCAGTTTAGCTTTGGGAAGGTGGATCGGGGTAGGAGTGAAGGGACAGACTTTCTTCCTTTTCCTTGTCTTTTCTATGCTACAGTATCTGTTCATATGTGAACATATTACTTTGATTTATAAAAAAAAGAAATAAGCTAAGAAACAAATTGCATTGTTTCTTCACTTTATCACAGTTTCCATAAAACATCATTGTCCTACATAGCCTGAGCCCAGTGTTCTTGTGCAGAATCTACTGTTGTTGCCATCTCCTGTGTGTCCCCATCTTGGCCAACTAAGAACAGGAAAAGCTCTAGCCAGACACATTGTTTATCCATAAATGGAATGGGTAGATTCTATTGTTAGATCCCTTCTGTGACTGGCAAAATCCTCCTTCCAAACATTAACCTGGAAGGCTCTCTATCAGTCATTTACATGGTTTGGCTGGACTAAGGAAGAATCTCTTGTTCCTGCTCTCTGGTCAGATGACCAAGCTGAGTGGAATTTATTGCCGAATAAGTTAAAGTCAGCCATCCTTCCCTTGTCAGAAAGAATCCTATACGATGCCCTGCATTCCTCTGGGAGCCTGGCTCTCTTGGTCTTTGCAGTATTTGCTTCTTATTACCGCTAATTTCACATCTCGGGGTGAAACAAACCTCAGCCGCTTCTGTGCCTATTGCTTTTGCACTATTTTAAATTGTAGCCTCCAAAGGGGTGTCTAAAAATGGTAACAGGAGATGGCTGGTGACAGGGTATTAGCCAGAAATCAATTTCCATAGAGGGTTTTCAGTTCTCTGGCCAATGGCATTTTCTAAGGAAAAATTTGTAGGCAAACCTGGGAGAAAGTGTTTTAGCATCTTCCTGATGCTAAAAGTCTGACCAGGCTTCAAGAATTGAAATGTGTCCCAGGGTCTGGAGAGCGATGACCTTAATGGGCCAGGGGGAGGACAAACTTGCTTTCATCGGAGCCACGTATTCATTTATTTATTTACATTTATTCCTTGTGTGAAATTTCATCCTCATTATCAATGCATTCTATTCAATTAGCTGCCTTCTCTGATTAAAGTAAATGTCAGTTAGAAAGTTGGAGGCATCCTAGAGTAGGTGAAGCAGAAACTGGTGATATGTTCTAACCAGGAAGAGAACACTATGATGCTTTCATGCCATACACATGCTCTGTGAACCTAGAACTTGACCACGGCTATAATTCTAGGCACTGACTTAACTCTTCCCTCTGTTGTTGTGACATGCATCTAACACTCACATTTATAAACCTAGGAAAACTATGTTGGCAGAATTTTAAATAATCAAGCACGTGGTTTCTGTAGGTAAGTATTCTTGCGTCCAAGATGAAGAAATAGAATATGAAGTGGTTTAAGGATAAACATAACCCTTTTATTTTGTTGTAGGTTCATGAATTGTCCTAATGACACAAATGTACACCCTCAACATTTTAATGGATAACACTCTATAACACGCTTCAGCAATTATGTCCAACTTGAACACGCCTAATTCAGATAATAATTGGTCGTTTTGCCGAGGCATAAATTGGATGGGTAATGATATAAAGCAGTGGGCAGGAACAAACTTCCAGGCTAGGGCATGCACCTAGTCACTGCCAATTATGGAAACCTTACTGTGACTGCACTGTTTGCTGCCTTACCTCACATGTGTGTTCTGGTAAGATATATATTCCCTGACCATAATCGTAAGTAAAAAATGTAAGAGAAACAGAAAAAAATTTTGAAACCACAGTCACAATGAATAAACTCCATCTAATAATCTCTGCACTAGAACCCCCTTTAAACAAGGGGTAATTCAGATAAAATCACTGTCAGTAACCCTACAAGTTGCACAATTTTTTAAAAATTGTTTTAATGTTTATTTATTTTTGACAGAGAGAGAGAGCATGAGTGGGGTAGGGGAGAGAGAAAGGGAGACACAGAATCTGAAGCAGGCTCCAGGCTCCGAGCCCAACGCGGGGCTCGAACCCACGGACCACGAGATCATGACCTGTGCTGAAGTCGGACGCTCAACCGACTGAAACACCCAGGCACCCTTATAAGTCACACAGCTAATGAGTGTCATTTCCTGTTGCTTTTCATCTTCTGGGTTTCCCTTACTCAATTTTTCTATACAGATTACTTACTTCCATTTCTGTTTTTAATTTATACCAGAAAAGTATCTAATTTTTAATATCTGTTCTTAAAACACTTAATCCAGTGCCTATTATTTTTCTAAAAGTGCTTAATGCTATTTTTTATTTGTGATTTACCTATAGCAGGGGGAAACTTCAGTGTGTATTTTTCCCCTATTAAAAATCCCCCCAAATAAACATATGAAAATATATTGGGACTAGCATAATTGGAGATTGCTGATTTTCAAATAAAGAATCCGGGGATAATTGCATTGTTGACTCTCTCCTTACTGTTGGGAAATCTAAAATACCTCATCTTGGGTACTGTATATCTGTAATTATTGGAAAAGTTATATGCAAAATCATTGCCATACAAGATAATATTTTAAATAAGTCATATACAAAATGTTATTAATATATTAAATATTCATATAAGCATATAAAATTAGGATAATATTTTTTTCACATAAATAATTTGTTTCTAAGTTAATTTTAAAAATAAAATTGGTGAAGTTATCTCTACATATTACAGAACTAAAATGCCTTATAAGTGACTATTTGTATCTATGTCTTCTCAGGGAAAAATTTAACCTGAAATTTCTAGCACACTATAATAAAAATCTATTTATGTCTTTTCTGTTCATATAATGAAAACCAACTCAAAATCCCATAAACTATAACGTGCTTGGTTTTAGACTTCATTCTATCAAATTTTCATTGACACCGCGGACTATATGCAATAAAATAGCTCCTTTGAATGTGTATTTTCATTTGTATGTGAGGACCGGGAGGGAGACGGAAATCTGAATCAGAAATAACTGAATTTCTCTTACATCCAACCTGGGGGCTTCCCCATCTCTACAGAAGCACATTTTTTTGGGCAAAGAAGCACCTGACTTCATGGGCAACAGAGCACAAAGAAGAGATAAGGAAGGGACAAGAGAGCAGTCAGGCTATATATAAAGCCACACATCTCAGGGTCCAGTTGCATAAAAGTTTGCAATTCACCTTAAGTATTATGAAAACAAGTGTGTTTGCTTGTGAAATCCCGTAACAAAAATCCGGTATTGTAAAATTGTCTCAGGACGTCACCTTAGCCATCACCAAAAGCCCCTCACAATGAGGAAAGGTTCCCCTACCATTTATAAAATAGTTTAGGAAAGGAAAAAGCAAACTTGCTACAATGGCTTAGCTCTAGAGACCGTTATGAAAGTAATCCATCTTAATCTACAGTTAGGCAAAGGCGCTTACATTTCTGTTCCATTATTTCATAAAAATCAAGTTTTTCCAGACTGCTTAAAACAAATAGCTAAAAGAGGAGTCTCAATAATTTGGGGCACAAATTCACTCTTGTGCTTTCCGCTCCTTCACCCCAGTTCCAAACCTACTAAATCAGAATCTCTTGAGGTAAACCCAAGTGAATTATATTTCCATATATTATGTATATTATATGCTATTTAATATCACTGAATATTATTTATATATTATACACTTTATTATATAGATTATTTACATATAATTTTGTTTTATTCCTATATGATTTTCTTTTATTTGTTCATGTATCTATTTATATATTTATTCTATATTATACGTATTTATACGTTTATTATATATTTATATATTTATTTATTTATTTATTTATTTATCTATCCATCTCATAATTTGAATCTGCACTACAGGGTGAGAAACTCCTGGTTAAAATGGCAATGTTTTTATATAGGGAGTGTTTTGCTTTTTTTTGTTTTTTCCTGTTTATTCATTTTGTTTCATGGATGAGGCTTATATTTCCCGAGTCTGAGGCTTCATATCTTTTGTCAATTATGGAAAAGTATCATCCTTTATTTGAATGTCTCTTCTGGACTCTTAAAAACTGAGAACAAACTGAGGGCTGATGGGGGGTGGGAGGGAGGGGAGGGTGGGTGATGGGTATTGAGGAGGGCACCTTTTGGGATGAGCACTGGGTGTTGTATGGAAACCAACTTGACAATAAATTAAAAAAAAAATGAATACCTCTTCTGCATTCCTTCTACTCTATCCTTCTGGATGTTCATTAGTTTAATGAAAGCATTCCTCTTTCTTATCTCCTTATTTTTTAACATCATTTGCATTTTATCATCTCTCTTTCCTTCCTCCCTTTGTATATAATGAACAGGTGTGTGACAATTATTTTTAGATCTGTCTTCTTCTTTCTTCAGTTGTGTCTCATCTACTGTTAATCCATCCATGAAGACTTGAGCTCATTATTTTACTTTCCATATTTAGAAGCTGCATGTGGTTCTTTTGTTTTTAAATTTTACATTTATTTCATGGATTTGTCGGTGTTTGCAAATAAATCAAAAAGGCTTGTGCAAATTTTTAGATTACCTTTGTTATTATTTTTCACTTGAGTACAGGTTTCCTGGACACTAGCAGGGTATGTTCCAACTTTAAATCCATTTGAAGGCAGTGAGTGTTCAGGAATTCGATGTGCAAAGGGAAGAATGTTTCCCTAATTAGAGTTCAGATAAGTACATTTTTTTGTCTTTTCCATTTGCTGACTAGCAAATTAATTTGAAATATCATCTTTGAGAGTATAAAATGTCAAGGGTCACAGCCCCACATTTGGAGATCTCAGTCCTTCCCTCCTCTCCAACTTGCAAAGGTCCCAAAGCTTGTATATTTTCCCTACACAGTCTCCCAAAATATGCCTTTTCGTTAAGGACATTGGTACATGCTCCTTGGGGCAGCCACTATTCAGCATTTCCCACCTGTTCTTTTGTTGCCTTGTCAGTCGGGGTTTGGGAATTACCTTTTGTTTCTCAAAAGGTAATTTTGAAACTCAGCTATGTTGTTCAACAGTTTTGTTACAGTGTACCTCGCATTTCTAATGTTTTGTAGGTTTCTTAGATTATCTACTATTTCTAGAAGCAGTAGTCTCTATTTTTTAAGTGAATGTAATACCTTTTTCTTTCTTTTTCCAGAGAGATAAGAATAAGTCAGATCAAATAAAATCTGAAGGCTAAAAGTAAATGAGTAAATAAAATAGTATCTAGGTAAGCAGGTAGGAAGAGGGGATAATGATTTTTAATCCAAGGGGTGGCTGAGCATAGGTGCTGAGGTCACCACACACCCTGGAGAATATCTCTGCATGTGAAAGCCCATGGAACTCAGTCCTGTGGATGTAGAAATCCCCTCACTGGGGCATGAAAGGAGTAGGCCCATCCATTCTGGAAGCTCTATGTGTAGCCTTCCCCATCATGATGGACATTTAAACTTGGGATAGTTTTCCATCCTGGGTAGTCCTTCCCTCCCCTTCCTTTTGTGAAATGGCACAGTATTAGTGTCCCTTAGTCTTTTCAGCAATTGTCTCAATGTTAGAGGCATTAACTAGTGTGTGGAGTCTCCATTCTACCTTGCATCTGTGAAGTGCCTAATACAAGGACTTTTTCCATCCTCTATGTCCACCCTTTTAAGGCCATCCAACGCTGCCTGGAAACGACTATGTGAGGGAATTCAAACTTTTTGACAAGAAACCCTCTTTACAGTGCACAGCTGGAGAAGGCAGTGCCCTCACCTCTCCCCGGCATCTGCCACTGGGTCCAGAGCCTACTTCTTGGTGCACCTGGCTGTCCCAGGCTCTGGAACATCCCCTAGATTCCATATCCAGAACTTCCTGACTGAGGTCAACTTAGTGAACTTGATGGGGGCTAGGGGTGGTGAAATAGTGTTTTCACGGAAGACAAACTTCTTGATTTGACTGACATGTGAACTCTCAAGTACACTGTATTCTAAGGACTGATGAGACACAGTATTTAAACCAAATACAAGATAAGTGAGGCACCCTGGTTACACAAAAACATGCTTAAATACCGATCACCGTAAATTTTACACCTATTAACATCAGTTGTTATTACCCACGAACAAGTTTCACCGTGTTAACAATGCCTAACCTACATTTCATCTCACACTGCTATATCGTCTCACCAGAGACTTAAGCAGCTTTGTTTTATACAGTCCATAAATAAAGCTATTTTATAACATTATTGTGTAATCAGCATAGTAAATCAGCTACCCAAAAAAACTCCTGCAATGTGTTTCAAACTATTATTGACGTTTGTATTATCTTCTAGTTTGTATATACGTTAACACGGCCAGAAATTAACCCTGTACAACTGTTACTACTACCTGCTTAGATTATCTCCAACCTTTCATCCTTCCGGGCAGAACCTCAGAGTTTATCCCCATTTCCACTCTTACCCCACAGAGACAAGTGCATTTGAGTACACTGATCTCAAGTCCTACTTCAATGTAGTTTCTGATTTTTCTAAGGTTAACATCATCCCTTTTGCCAGTCACTTGCTTAAGAATGGGCATGTGAGGAAACTCGGAGCAGAAAGAAATGAGAAGCTACAAATGGGGGATTCTAGGAATATTTTCTTCCCTTCTAGGAGAAATCTCCGAGAAGAAATGATGTGCTTTTTTCTCTCTAGTGTTTGGATGACATGTGTATCCCCTGCTGCCATCTTGCTACTAAATTAATGAAACCCATGAAGGGGACGGGGGGGGGGGGGGTGGGGGGTGGGGAGTGGTGGTTAGTAGTGAAAGAGGGACGCAGTATGAATTATACATCTGGGCAGCTAAATAAAACAACCCCAAAGCCTGTTGTTGTTGATGTTGTTGTCATTGTTGTTGTTTACCTTTGGGTTTCCTGATAAGTTGGAGATAAATCCCCTTATTGCTGGAGTCCGTTGGAATCAGAATTTGTGTAACCTGAAGCCAAAAGCATGTTAACACCTAAACCAGGAGTTCAAAACAACTCAGAACTCCTTGGACTGCTTATCCAAACATGAGACAGGCTACGGTGATATTTTATATCTGTCATAAGATAAATAACAGTGTGATTAACATAGCTTAAAATGTACAAGATGAGACTTGAAAGAAAAGAAAAATTAGATGTTTTGTTCAGGAATGATGGTCTTAGCTGCCAGTGATAACTTTACTATAAAGAATGTGTAGCCAGGCTATGGATCTCTATAGACCTATAGATCTGGCTGTTCTCATCTTGTGATAAGATAACCGAGTTCTAATGTCCATTTATGTACTTTAGCAGTACACAAAAGGATTTCCGTCCATCCAGAAGGCTGTGCAAATAAACACCAATGGTCCTCTCTGCATGCTTTTCACAGAGCCAGCAAATTGAGACATCCTTTAAGGGTATTACTCTTTCTGAGAACCCATCTTTCAATTTCTCTTCCTTCTGACTTAACATTATATTCAAATTTAATACTGTGGTATACAAATGGTTGAAACCTTGTCACCACATTCAGCGACAACACTTGGAACGCTTGCTGTTGTCCAAATGACGGCTGTGCGTCCCAGACTTGAACCAAGGAATGCTTGAGAGCATTCCTGAAATCACAGGATGATTAAAACAAGTAATGGTCAACTGAGTCAGCCTTTCTCCTCTGAAACGTATTCTCTCCTCCTTTGTTAAGGGTGCTCTTCGCGGCCGCCAAAGCACTAGTGAATAACAAATTACTGAGAAAGTGACATCTCAATATATGCCTTTACACAAAAGATCAGAACAACTGCATTCCTTGGTCCCCCAGAACACACTGCTGGAAAAATCCCTAAATAAATGCTGTGGCTTATAAGTGTGACCCTTTCCAGACATGATATGAGGTTCACTCTATTGTCTTTACATCTTCAATCTTTTCTCCACTTAGAGCTCTGGCAGTCAGTAATGAAGGAGGAAGGTCAGCTCTACTGTAACTCTGCACTTGCTGATCTTTAACATTTTCAAGAATGACAGATTCACTTCCCATTTGCTGTACCTGTGGAGACTATTTTAAAAGAACCTGAAGATTTATGCAGCTCCACAAACAACACAGCATAATTTTAAAAAACAAATGACACCTGTCTAGTGGTTCACGATGTCGGATGATTAATGTCACATTTTTTTTTGCAAACAAGGGACTGATTCATCCTTTTCCACCTTCCTAAGGGCTCTTGGGCACAGGCAGTGTGGAACTTTCATCTGTTCTGTGTCTTATAAGCAAGCATGTTTATAATGGTGGTAGCAAATGTACATTCGGACCTGTCCACTGGGCATTAACCTTGAGTTCTGCGGTGTGACCAAATATAACTGCCAAGGAACAGAGCTATGAGCAATGAGCAGAATTCACTTCAGAAGTTGGGGTACACACTGCTGAGACTCTCTGGCAAAGCTTTCATTTGTATCTCTTCCAGTTGCTAAATAATTACTCTAACTTATATATAAATCAATGAATGACCATGTGTAATTTGTACTGCTCTACTTGACCTTGTCTAATTTATATAACAAAATAAACCACCTCAACTGGAGCATATCATATATACAGAATTGACCTTAGCATTTAAGATGTCTGTTCTTTCTTTTTTTTTTTTTAGTTATCTTTGTACGCATTACATTAAAATGCTGAATTTTATGTAAGAAGGAACTTAATGATGAAGCTGTGTACTTTAATCAAAGAAGTACATCAGGTGTTTTCAGTTCAAGTATTTGAAAATCAAATAGTCTGTAATTTTCAAAAACAGAATTTGTCTAATCAGGGCAGTATTCCTTCAGGAAGTGTAATCAGTAAATACAAATACAGGCTCTAGAGCCCCTATCTGGGTTTGAGTACCAAGCCTGCCAATTTCTGGCAGGATACGCCTGGAAAAGTTACTTAATTTTTTTTTAATGTTTATTTATTTTTGAGAGACAGAGAGGAGAGGCAGCGTGTGAATAGGGGCAGGGAGGGGCAGGGAGACAGACACAGAACTCGAAGTGGGCTCCAGGACCCATGCTGTCAGCACAGAGCCCGACGCGCGGCTCAAACTCACGAACTGTGAGATCATGTCCTGAGCCGAAGTCGGACCCTTAACTGACTGAGCCGCCCAGGCACCCAGCAAGTTATTTCACAAACTGTACCTTCCCCCTCCTCATTTAGTAAGTAAAGATGGCAATAATATTATACACCACTAAGTATTTTTGAAAAATAGAAGTTAGAAAAAACAAAAATCACTTATAATAATACTTGACACCTGAGAGAACCCCCAAAATATAACCTTTAGTACGAATACTTTTCAAAATTATGGTATCTAAGGGGGTTTAAAACACGACGATTTTTAAGGGAATATATCAAGACATGAGATTTGAAAACAGGCCTTCCAAAAACATGAAAAGATCATCAAGATTACTTTTTGGGGGAGGGGAAGAAAAAATAAATGGTTAGAGAGGGAGGGAGCCAAAGCATAAGAGACTCCTAAAAACTGAGAACAATCTGAGGGTTGATGGGGGGTGGGAGGGAGGGGAGGGTGGGTGATGGGCATGGAAGAGGGCACCTGTTGGGATGAGCACTGGGTGTTGTATGGAAACCAATTTGACAACAAATTTCATTAAAAAAAAAAAGATTACTTTTTGGAAGGATGAAATGACATTTTACAGAGGAAACATTAAAATTTCCCAATTTGAAGACCCAGATCCACGTCCCACCAGCTGAAACGCCTACCAAGGAAAAAGGAACAACATATAAAAAGACCCTGCCGGATGTGAGTTTTGCTAGTCATTCATTCAACAGCATTTGTTACCTTGCTACTGCTTGTCAGCCCAGGATGATGAAAACGAGTCAAGTCCCTGCCCTCATGGAGTATCTATTCTAGTCAGATGATCAATAACTACAGGGTATGGTTTTTAATGATCACATCATGGGCTGTACCAGGAAGGAAGGCTGCATCCTTTATGGATGGAAGGTTATTCTAAACAGGAGTACTGGAGAAAGCCTATCTGAAAACTCAGATTTTCAGAATGAAAACGCACTACTCTTATAAACAGGCAAGGGGAGCCAGGGATTCATATTATTGTTGACCAGGCAATGCAGTATGGACTGAGGGTTCAGGGGTAACCTTACAGATAAAGATCCCGCCCTCTGGGAGCTTATAAGCCAGACAGTGAGGGAATAGCACATTAACTTTTAAACAAATATGTCATTCTGTATGCAACAGGAAAACACCGAGGGAGATTTCATTAGCGAGGCACCATATTTAAAAGCTGAACGCAGCTTTGATTGTTGAACAGATCATGGGGTGTAAATGGGGAGGACTTTCAGTAGAGGAACAAAGTAGAAGACAGCTGCTGCAGACAACCCACAAGATGGTGGTGGCTTCAGCGCAGGGAACGGCAGCTTGAGGAACAGATACTGTAGACTGAAGACACACACTCAACAGAGTTAGACACAGGATGGACTTGTTCCATGGGTAGAGGAAAGAAAAGAATCAACACGACACTGAGATTTCTGGTTTGAGACACTGTCCCCATAGTAATGCCACCTAACAGGGGAAGGAGAGGGAATCAGAACAGGTTAACTTTGAAATATCTAGGAGACATACAAGTGGAGCTGGCAAGTTGATGAGTATAAAGTTCTTAGACTCCTCCACCTCCCATGAAGTATTTAAAACCACTGGAATGGCTGAGAGTATCTAGGGAAAGAAAAGAGATAGAGAATGACAAACAGAATATAACAAAAACAAATGTGATAGTGACAGTCAGAGTGAAACTTTCTTTCATCTCGAATAGGAAATGTACTAAATTCTCCAACTGCAGATTTAAAATTTTTAATAGGAAGGGCATCAAAAACATAAATGTTTCTTTTATGCAATAAAAGTCTTCTTTTGAGGGGCGCCTGGGTGGCTCAGTCGGTTAAGCGGCCGACTTTGGCTCAGGTCATGATCTCGCGGTCCATGAGTTCGAGCCCCGTGTCGGACTCTGTGCTGACAGCTCAGAGCCTGGAGCCTGCTTCCGATTCTGTGTCTCCCTCTCTCTCTGCCCCTCCCCTGTTCATGCTCTGTCTCTCCCTGTCTCAAAAATAAATAAAACATTAAAAAAAATTTTTTAAAAAGTCTCCTTTTGAAACAATAAGTTTTGCTATGCTTTGCTCTGGAAATGTAAAGAAAAAGGTTATATGTTGGTTGTTTATATATGTGTGTGTGTGTGTGTGTGTGTATTTTTTTTTTTTTTTTTTTTGAGCAATGGTTTGAAAGTTCCATAAGTGTTGTTGGTTCAGTTAAAAAATAATCTAGGTCAGCATTGAACATTAAAACAACAACAACAACAACAACAACAACAACAAGATAGAGTTAATTTTCCATTTTTGATCACTGGTATATAACATATATGATGGTAATCTATTATTAGTCTTAATACTTAATTATTTTCTTTAATACATATTGTATACCCACATGCCTTTCGATTATAAACAAAGGAATTAAGTGTAAAGCATACATTTAATGACAAAATATTTTGGTGGCATCTGAAATATGTTGAAGAAAATATCCCTGAGGTTTTTGAAATATTGCATGGTGTAAAACTGCTTGATATGCTTATTTTGGAGACATTAACATAATGGAATACAATCAATAGTATCTAATAATTACAGCAAACCAACATAATTCCCTTAAGTAAACATGTGCTGTACATGGTATACAAATTACTATCCTGTAAAATGCTTAATTGCAATCAATGTAAGGCAATTCATCAGAAAATAAGACTATCTCATGTTACTCTTGAGAGCATTTCAGAATTGACCTAATAGCAGTAGCAATGAAGAATCAAATCTCCAAATTCATGCAAGACCAAAGACAGGCACAAGGAATATGTAATGTATGATCACCTTCCAATTCATATACAATTGGGTAGCTTCAAAGGAGAAGGTTTAACTGATAGAAAAAAAGAGAGGTTGCAAACTGTGGGTTCCAGTAAAAGAAACAGTAGTCAGCAAATTGAAAAATTGCCATTGGCTTACATTTTTGATGCCTTTAATATCTGTTTAGGCAAATGTTTATTCAATAAGCTAAGATGACTTTTCCATTTCTATAACAAATTTCCAAATTAATCAGTGATTATATATGAGATCTTGTTTGGTACCATATAATTCAACACTAATTTACATATATCTACTTTACGTCATTATCTTGATCCAAACCCATCTATACAGATTATACCTGCAGAAACCAGGAAAGGAGAACATTACCAAAATAACCTACCCTTTCTTCTCTTTTCCCTATCTCTATCCAAATATATATTTATGTGTATACACACACACACACACACACACACACGTAAAATACATACTTACATACACACTTTAAATAAAATTATGCTGTCATGATTAGATTGATTCCAAGCTAAAATGATTAAAGTTTTATCTTGTGAATTGACTCAAGAGGGAATTATAGTTTTCTCCTGTCTCTAAGAATGTCTATTTTATCAGTACCTTATAAGTTAATAATATGTTTGGTGAATAGCAATCTCTCCATAGGTTTATTCTTCTAAGCACAGTAAAACTTAATTTAATCACAGCTTCAAAATATCATACAATAAACCTAATTTAATTACACTTAGCAATGGCCACTAGACTCATTAAAATGTTAATGGAGCTTATAATTATTAAATTGCTTAATGATTGCTAATAAGAATAAATGACAAAATAAAATTTAAGCACAAAACAAAAATGCCCTCAGGTAATTTTTCTCAAATTCAATCCCATCTGACATTGTTACATTAATATCCTAAGAAACATGACTCATTTGAGACTTGTGATAAAGGACATAACATCGAACAATATTCAAAATAAAGGTCTTTATGTCTAGCAAAGCCAATCAATGGCTTCCTATAAAATTTGACAATCTATTTCAATATGCTAATGAACTGTTGATTAGAAATACAGAAACACTGGTAACACAAAAGAAATGCTGGTATTTTGATAACTGTGTTTTTCTTAGCAAATTATGAATACACATAAGTACATCTTTACAGCAACTGAACAAGTCTCAGTACATTTAGAATCCTGTATCCGATTGTGATTTTTCTCTCTTAATTTTACGGTTTGCCACAGTGAACTACTAAAACAAATAATATTTACCTTTAGATATTCAGATGAAGCAAATTAATTTTATTTTGAGCTAATTAGGCTTATCTGAGGCTATTATAAAACCTGGCTCAGTAGTATTAAAACATATTAAGAACCCATGATCAGACACCCAAAAGATGCTCAACTATTCCACCAAGGTGCAGCCTATAGTAACTGGACTCCGCCTATTTCTCCTATTTCCTCAGTTCATTTCATTCCTTTTTCCTCTTGCTCAGTATTTTCCAGCCACCTTCCTTCCTTTCTGTCAGCAGCTCACACAGGTCTGTTGCCCATATTGTTCTTTCTACTCCGAAAGATACTTTCCCACATTTCCTCATATGTCACCATTCAGTTCCCAGCTCGGACGGAGCCTCAGAAAAGGCTTCTCAGACTATTCTAGATGTTAAGCATCCAAGGCTCTCCAGGTCCCGGCCAATCTAGTACACGGCCCCGCCTATATTTTATTCATAGCACTTACCACTATCTTACATTGTTTTACCCATTTGCCTATAAGTTTACTATCTGTTTCCTTCCATTAGGATGTTAGATCTTTGAAGGCAATAACACCTTTCACCATGTTTGTTGCTGCAGCCAAATGAAAGTGGAGGACGTTAGAAGACAATACATATCTGTGACCACTGTCTGCTGAAAATGCAGGTAAAAATGAGGAAGCTTAGCACACAATTTATTCACTCCAGATTCCTGTCCTGTTGTAGCTGCCCTTTAAAAAGTGAAGTCAGGGCCTTCTATGCGGGCCCATCACTTTTGTCTGCTTGAAAACTTATCTTGTCGGTTTCAATTCATTTGTCCAGACCTGATGAGGCTTTTGGTTATAATTATCACAATTATAATTATAATTATATAAAACATATACAATGTTTTTAATACCAACCACGTAAATTAGTCGTGAAATACTTAAAAATATCAGATACTTAAAACCGTACCCAAAGGCAGTTGGCGAAGTAAAGGCTGCCAAGCATATATTAAGTCATCTACGATTAGGCATTATAACTATTATTAATAAGTAGATTAGATGTATCTAATTTTCAGTCACCTCTCCATTGATTGATAGGATAGGTGAAAGACAAGCACACTAGGACGTAAAGCAAACAAAATGTGTGCTATTTTATAAACTCAGATCACAAGATTGAGAAAAAAAATAGCATATGTGAATATGAAGTAGGGTTCATAACATACATTTACTTGCTCCCATGATGGGCAGAGAGGCTATGGAGATGCACGTTCCTAATGCTTTCCATTACTGGGCCTCATGTTTGCCCTACAAGAAGCACCTTCGGGAATATGGGTAGTTAAATCTCCATGGACCATTAACTGCTAGCCTCCTGTCTGACACTGCCAGTAAGGATACTATTTGTAATCATTCACATCCTGAATTATACACAGAGCCCCCGTGGACAGGAATTATGTTTTCAACAGCTCATTTCATTGGGTCACCGATCAACCATCATGTGCGAGTTTTAGCTATTGCCCTGTCTGATTTTGGAGCCAAAGAATAATGAGATGTGAACACCAGTATTGGCCACCTATCATTCCCCTAGGCTTGGAGATGACACACAGCATATGGTTATTACTGGCTTAATGAAATAGATCTAATTCCAAATCTAAAGTCAACACAAAAAATAAAAATTCTGCTTTATATATGATTTATTTTCTTAATCAAAACACAATTAAGTCCTTTTAAACTTAGCTAATAGAAATCATAGCAACGGTGTCCATGTGAGTCTTTGTCTCCTTCCTTAGGAATTAAATTTCTAAGTATGAAATATTTGGGACCTGAATCTAAGATCACTGATAGGATATATTTCAACCTCTTAATGTAATATTATGATTTCAAAGAAGCGCATCACCATGGGGTAGAGATGGGATAGAGGACCAAAGTTGTAAGCAGAGAACTACAACAATGAGCTCAAGGGTACGTACATCGGAAGCCCACAGATATCCACCAAATTATCAGCCTTGGCAAGACACTGAATATAAGAGCTCAATATCCGTGTCTATGGATCAATTAAATCAACTACCATGTGCCTGCCATGCACATCAGCCACCACACAGGTCCAGGTAAGAAACATCTGAGCCCAGGTTGACTCTCGGCATTCAAGGAACACAAGTGAGGGGTGAGGGGTAAGGGGGTGTGGGAGGCAAACTGGTGCTCTACTTTGTGTCTGGATGTTTTTTTCAGCAGGTTCGTTTTCATGGTTCATTTTAGGTAAACTACTTTCCCGAAAGCTTCTATACTCTCCTACATATGCAAAGATTTCTCAAGGAGCAAAATTAAAGCCACTAGCAAAAAGGCAAACACACGACAGATGTAAAGGACATACAATGCTTGTATTTGTGTTCTGTGTTGTCAAATGCCACTAAAATCCTCAAAACGCTAAAAGAAACCAAAGGCGTTATCGGTCTTACCTTGGTGCTGGTATTAGAGTTTCATTCTAACTGAAAGAGGAGAAAATCAAAACAAAACAAAACAAAAAACCCAAAGAAACAAACAAAAAGAGACCTCCTGGGAATAAGAAATGCTGCCTTACCTAACTGTCTTTCAAAAATACGTGGTGAAAGAATCACAGATAATTTTCTTTTTTTTTTTTTTTAATTTTCTTTTTTAACGTTTATTTATTATTTTTGAGACAGAGAGAGACAGAGCATGAACGGGGGAGGGGCAGAGAGAGAGGGAGACACAGAATCTGAAGCAGGCTCCAGGCTCTGAGCTGTCAGCCCAGAGCCCGATGCGGGGCTCGAACTCACAGACCGCGAGATCGTGACCCGGGCTGAAGTCGGACGCTTAACCGACTGAGCCACCCAGGCGCCCCACAGATAATTTTCAAAGTTACTAATAGAAATTTGACATACAGGAGGAAACAGAGGTATTTTAGAGAGGAAAAATGCATACAGAAGCATAAAAAGGAATTAATTTAAACTTACATCTTTGAAAATAAATGCTTGTTAAAAGAAAGGAATTATCGTCATGATGTGAAAATGTACTTGCAACTCAAGATGGAAGAACAGTAACCGAAGTGACAAATGAATGAAGAGAGATCTACCAGGGAGTTGTGCACAGGTAACTGCCCCAACACATCACCTGGCCCAGCCTCTGTAGGGCAAGGACTCTGGTATCAACATTTAAATGCAAACCAATCTAATTTAGCAAATAAAGACACATACTCGGAGAAGGAAAAACATCCTGAATAATTTGAATAGGATCTTTACTTGGAAACCACTTTCATTGTGTTATCAGAAAAACGACTTTAATTTGTTTCCAGCTGGGAGTCGGTGAAGCATCCCCTAATAGAATCAAAGGAAAAGAAGCATTCCCTTTTTACTCTATATATCCACAGTGTCAGAATGCAGCTGAGGAATCGCATAGCCATCCACAGTTGCTTACAGCAGGGAAGCAGCAGTATTCTTGGTGAAAAGGTATTTTGTAGCCACACTGGGAACAGCTGCAAGCACTCTAGAAATGACAACTATCAGAGAAGGAGTGCACATGTATATCAAGTTAAGATCTAGTCTACACCAGCCACAAGCACAAGAGCAATGCTAATATAGCCAATCTGCCTTTGCACTATTGGAAGAAACCCGAAGGAGAGGAGAAGACCTTTTAATGAGACACCATGGTGCTTCTGTTACTCAAGGCCAGATGAGGCAGGTTGCTCTTACTCCCAGAATCCCTGTTATCTCCCACTGCTGACTGCACATTCTGTGTGTGCTGGGCTGACAGGAGAAAATTACGGGTTGAAAACCCATGCCTATTGCTGGAAATGAGAAATGCCTCATCTTCCTAAACCCAAACCTAGGGTAGAAAATAAGCAACCCCTCCAGTTTCCATCTTCTCCAGAGAAAGGAGCAGGAAAGTTGAGTGAGTTCTTTTGTACGATAGCAACACAAAAATAGAAGAGCGGTACAAGACCCCCTACCTCCTGCCTGTTACTCCGTGCACGTGTGCAATGAGAATCAATCCACCGTGGACCCCGGGTAATTATGACTGAATGTAGAAGGGTGAAAAGGGAAAGATCCCAAGGTATTCATCATTTCTGTTTCACATTATTCAGGAACCAGAAGTCAATCATTTAAATTAAAAAAAAAAAAAAATCACAGAAAGGGCTGGCAAAACAGATGGAATCGTGCCACTCATACGACAGGAGGTAGTAATGGTGGGGGGCAGATTTAGAAAAAAGAACAAAGCAAGAAGTTAATGTTGCCCTGTGTTGGAAGACAGGAACACACTCACTGGATCACTGATGGGAGAGACGGCTGATCCTAAGATGTATGGATAATTAAATGGGCAATACAGGACAACAACACGATTCAAAGAGAGTAGGAGCAGAGACACCCGTGGCATCCCGAGCGGCACCAACTCTCCATCTCTGTGCTCAGAGACAGAACTGCCTGGGAGAGTCTCAGGAGGGTGGTGAGAATGGAAATCCCAAAAAGCTACCAGAGAACAAACACGGCAAAAAAAAGCCCGACACTGATGCCATGGCCAGGGTTTTAGAGGATCGCCTCCATTCACATAGATTTCTTAACCTTGACACAGATCTTATCGAAGCAGTATTAACTCACGTGCTCAAGGTGAAACTAAGGCAAGAACCCGAACACACTTCTCAACAGCGCAAACCTTCCAGCACAAATCTCGAAGACTAGCATCACCAAACGGCAGGCCTGAAAATAGCCCAGAGGGCTATGCCACAGTGCCTTGTGGGGAAAATCGGTGAAATCGTTCATCATCACAAAAACTACTTAAACGTTTGAACAACTTTGTTATTACAACCCCCCCCCCCACCATGTCATACTCTTAATTTTATAACGGTGTCTGTATCTTACTCTAGTTTTGTGTCAAAGAAGAAACATGGGGGGAGCCAGAGTATGAAATCTCTGTAGCCTAATGAGGGGAAACAAAAAAGGAAATGAATGAGGTATGGTAACTTACACAGACTAGACGGATTTCTCAGAGAGAGAGAGTGAACCAAATTGTGTAAATAGCTTACAAGAAATTGGGGTACATAACACCTTGTTTTTTCTGTCTGCCCAAATCCATTCAGAATGCAACTGTTACCTTTGCAGGTGAAACACATTAGCTAACAAAGGTGTCATTAGTTTCCCTTAATGGACTTGGAATAATTCACAAGCTAACAGCTTTCACCATTCACCGGTGGCAGTTTTCAAATGACATCATTGTCCCTCCCCTCCAGCAGTGCATCTGCTAAGAGATTTCATGAATACAGGCTTATTCTGCTGCCAGGAAGTTATCAGCCTGGTAAAGACACTAGGGGTCACGATCCTGCAGGCAAATGTTAAGGGACAATTTTCTTGGCACATCTCTAGCAGTCTGTACCATTAAAATTGAATTTAAAAGAGGATTTTTAAAAAGGCTCCAGCAACGCTCACACCTGGACAACTGCCCAGTGCTGAGGGCTGAATCATGCCATCCTTTTTGGCCTTGGATATTACAGAGAATGAAGATGATTTTCCCTACGCAAAACCGGATGTTTTAATAAATTTAGTAAATTCATTATACCTGCATCACTTCCAGTAGCTTTATGGACAAGAAGGCATAGATGCTTTAGCTTCATGAGAAGGCAGAAAATAGCAGTGTTCAAATTCAACTGGTCAGAACTAAGAACAGATGTGATTATTACTTACAAGTGACTTTAAAGGGAAGCTTTCTGTTAGAAGAAGCAATTAGACTGTGGGATGCGTCTTCTAGAGAGGTAAAAAGGATGTGGTGATGGGTTCCGAAGTAGCTTTGTGCGGCACAGTTAAACATATGAAAAAGTTTCCGAGAGACCTGTTTCAACTAATTTCTGCTTTTCTTATTCACTCATCCCAGGAAGCTTTCCTCTGAGGCAAAAATTACCCAATGTGGTTTTCTTAACAGAAGAGTTTTCTTACTCTTATATTCCAAAAAGAACTTAATGAAATGTTTCCCTCCATTGGTGTCAGACAGGTATATAGATAGGAAAAGATAGATTCTGATATCTTTGAAGGGCTACAGTATCTTCTTGGGTAAACCGACGTATTGATGATCAGATACTATGGGAAATAGAAACTGGTGTTTTAATTACAATGCTATTATTTTTGAACCGAGAAGCTGGCTGGTACAAGGATCTCTAGGGACTTAGGCTATTAGCGTGGCATCCTTTTCACAGGAGGTGAAATGAAACTCTAGAGTCTGAGAGCGAAGTTTTTTGTTGTTGTTGTTGTCTTCGTTCTGGCTGATCACAGAAAAACATGGTTAATCATGCTATTAGGAGACCACTCCATGTTTTTTGTTTTTGTTTTTGTTTTTCTATCACAGTCAAGATGACATACGTGAAATAGTCTTAGAGTCTCTTCATATGTGGGAGCTAAGGGTTACTAAGTGAAATCACCCCAAAGATTATTTTAAGGATGGGAAATTAGCTTGTGATATTTTGTATGTTTTACCCATGCACAAATTTAGTAACAGCTACGCAAGGAGGCTTGGTTTTGTTTTGACTTTCCGAAGTAAGGCACTTCTAAAACTGCTTTGGAATTCTAATATATAAATGTCTAACACACAAAAGTGAATATGCTTATGAAATTTAAAAGAAAATGACTCTTACAAAGTCATACATTTTTGCACTTAAAGGTTCCTAACACTTTCCGAGGAGGGGGCAGATGAAAACTTTCACAGATGTTCACTGGGAAATGGGAAAGAGAGAAGCTGATTCAAGTACCTTCTCCTTCCAACCATGCAGGGGCTCAGGCAGCCCCATAATCATGGAAACTGCCTACTGGAACAGGATTTCAAGCAAAGACAAAGGGGGTTATCCTGTCTCAGCCAGTACCCTCTCTGCACATACCCAATCCCCTTCTACCTGAGTGAGATTTCTCTTGTCCCAGATTACACCAGAGGGACCAAATTCCCCCAGCACATGATAGCCCCAAAAGAGCATTTGGATGACAAAGACCATTTCTGTCCGTTTGAATATGTCAACATGAAATAAGTGACAGCCATTACAGAGTGGCAAACATACAGAAATTTAAAATAATCTGTGTAAGGAAACTGAGTTTCCTGAAAGAAGCTATAACCAAGTATCAAGTAAGACATTACTTACTTTTAAACATATATATGAAAAATATATACACATATACGAAAGCCCAGTAAACCAGACAGACAACAGATCCACAGATTAGCCACGTGAAGCCACCAAAACTGCATACTTTTTTTAAGTTTCTTTATTTTGAGAGAAAGTGTGTGCCTGAGGGAGGGAGAGATAAGGAAAGAGAGAATCCCAAGCCGGCTCCGCCCCATCAATGCAGAGCCCAATGTGGACCATCTCAAGAACTCTGAGATAGCATTCTCCATACCTCCTTTTAGTGATACTAATGTCTTGAGAAGTTTAAGATTCACTCCACCTACTTCAAGAAATCAGACTAAATCTGCACAAATCATCTCCTTAGGTATACTGGGCACTGAAATGAAAATCCCCTCCCCTAAACTGAAATTTGAAGATAATGTTAGTGGGCACCTGCTATAAATCAATGACTCTGTGATACCTATTCACATACATTAGCACTTTCTATGGTATTTCCATTTGAAAATTGTTTTCCTATCTCAAGTTTCCTCGAACCTGAGAGACAGGTTGAGAGAAAGGTCTTTAAAATTCAAGCTAGGTATTTTCATTTGAAAATTGTTTTCCTATTTCAAGTTTCCTTGAAGGACAGGTTGAGAGAAATGTTTTTAAAATTCAAGCTAGTACACACACACACACTAGATACAGATACAGATATAGATATAGATATAGATATAGATATAGATGGATAATATTAGGACTACTGGGAACTTTTCTTCAAAAAAAAAAACAAAAAAAAAAACAAAAAACAAAAAAAAACCCAAACAGGTGAAATATCCTTATGGTGTTGGAGATTATAGTCTGGCCTCAGCATTCTTATTTGGAATTTTGGAATATTAAATGTCCACAGTTTGGAGAAGATTTTTAAGAGGCTGCATAGAATAGGTAAAAGCATTTCTCAGATGAAGTATTAATCTGATAAAGAAGGCCTACACTTCAGCTTTCTATTTCTAAAGCTGCTGAAAGTGAAGATCTCATTTTAATGTTGACTCTCAAAAACATTCCCCATTCATCATCCATTGGAATTAATGGCCTAATGCCTCAAAGTATCATGTTTTATTAACATTAGCTTTATTGTGGTTCCAAGGACAATGCCCAGCTGCATTTATCCTTTATTCCATTAAATGTTTATTATGTGCCTGTAATTACCTCAAGATCTCATAGATTCATTTGCTTTCTCTAGTTCATTTCTAGTCCAAGTGGTGGGTCCTTTGAGAAACAGGCAACATTGCTCCCACAAAAAGATTTGGTCGATGTTATGGGAACACCTACAAGGGGGTAGGTATAGACTAATGCCCTAAAAGTTGTATCAGTCACAGTAGGGTTTTTCAAGAATACTGACTTTGTGTTCTCCCCAATATGTTCAATCCATGTTATAGAAAGAGAGAGCGCCAAGGGAGACAGGGCCACAGAGACAGGCAGAGTGCACGCACAAGTGAGCACGAAAGCACAAGAAAAATCGACAGAGACAGAGACTTCTTTATAGATCAGGGAAAGACACTCCAGTCATTTTTTCTTTCCCTTGGAGGCTAAAGGCCTCTTTGCATGAGGTTCATGGCAGCTCAGTAGAAAAAGGTCAGTAATTTCCTCACCCCTGATTCTATTTGACTGGACTCCAGGGAAAGCTGCTTGAGGTATAATCCCTTTGCCAAGATGCAATGAATGCAAAACCTTTACTGTCTACTCCTGTGGTTACAATTCATAAAGCCAATCCTGCAGACAAGCTGTAGTCTGTTGTCTGTAGTAAGAATTGTAAATGAGCTGCTGAGACATCCTGCTTAGGGAATTCCATTCAAAAAGGTTAAGTGTAAATTGCCCTTTGGATTAGTCTGAACATCCCCATTATAAAAGTTGCTGAAACTAGTAAGCGAAAATAAAAGTTAAAAAAAAAAAAAAAAAGAAAGAAAGATAAGCATGTATTCTTGGAAGGCAATGTGGAAATGTAAAATCAGGCTTATGTTCTCAATAAATACTTATAAAATTGTATCTGTTAATAGGTTAAGTAATAACATCTTATTACTTACTAGTAAAAAATATGAGCCAAAAGTTCATTTCAGAAAGCAAATTCTAAATTATTATTACTATTTAAGAAATGGATTAGATGACTCAGAGAATACAGTTCACATACCATGAACTACATATCCACTCTTTTAAGTATTTTTTTAAACCAGTAAAATGATATTTGAATTAAAATATATAGTTTTAAGCATTTCTAGGTTTTTAGGATTCTGATTTTTAAGGCATGACCTCATTCCAACACATAAGGGAAATACTATAATTAAGATTGCCTGCCTTTTTAAAATTTTTATATAGAATGAATAATTTTATAATGCTAATATATTGTTACACATAGGAATTTTAATAATAGTAGTACAGAAGTATAATAAAAAATAATGGTCCCAGCTGCCTCCTTACATATCCCCACTGCTGCTTCCCAGAGGCAACTACTTTTAACTGTTTTTTGCTTCCAGTTCCTCTAGTAGTTACTTCCATATCTCTGGGTAATTCCTTGATTCATTAATATTAATCACTGTGTGTGTGTGTATATCTCCAATATATCCATATATACATATACGTCCAATACATCCATATATATATATAATATATATATATATATATGGATGTATTGGAAATATACAGTGATTTTATATATACATATATATACACACACACGCACACACGTGTATACACAGTGACGTATATATATATACACACACATATGTGTGTGTATGTATGTGTATATATACATACATTCTGTCCTACTGCCCACTTATTTTATGTTGCTATGTTAATTCCTTTAGTGTTTACTGTTGAGCTTTTTTGTTTGTTTATTTACTTATTTATTTTTGAGAGAATGAAAGCACACCAGGAGGGAAGAGGGAGAGAGAGAATTTCAAGCAGGCTCCACACTCTCGGCACAGAGCCTGATCCTGGGCTCAAACTCACGAATCGTGAGATCATGACCTGAGCAGAAATCAAGAGTCTAACACTCAACAAACTGAGCCACCCAGGTGACTCTTACTGTTGAACTTTTAATAATGTAGTTAAAACTTTGCATTACATAATCAAGCTAACACTGTGCAAGATGAAATTAAGGATCCTGACCTTCCTTCCACCACTCCTCCTCATAGCTTGTGTTAGCTGCACATAATTTTACATTATAATACTTGATACATCCATACTGTTTTCTACCACATAGTTACATTCTTTGTTTACAAACTGATTCAAAATACTGAAAATCATTTAGCATCATTTATACCATTTTGACTATGAGAATATTGTTCCCTACAAAGTCAAGGGTTAAGATAACATGTCCTTCTCTAGGATAAAATAGCCACGGCCTTTCAGCCAGTCTGAAAAGAAGGTTCAAATGGATTCTCTAGAAGTCACTCAAAATAAATGTTCCCTCACATTTGGACTCTCAGTTGCTAGCATAGTTTTATTAATTTGTGTATTTATTATGTATACATTATTTTCAAAACTATAAAATTGTATTTTTCTTGTTAAGAAGCATGTTACTATCATCTTTAAGAGTCTCATTCATTCTGTTTGATGTCTATTTCATTATATTTCTTTAAATCCAGTGATTTCCTTTTCAATGCACCACAGCTATTTGAATAGCTTTTCTTATTCCTGAAATTTCCAGGCACTTTGTTTTATTCTTATATTCTGCACTTCTCCTTATGTTCTAAACTTGTGCCACGTTACACATTTCATCCAGGGAATTTTTATTCTGTTTGGCAAGAAGATTTGAAGACATATATCTTTCTTTAGCTCTGGGAAAGTTTTCTTGTATTATTTTTGTGATAATTTTTGTGCTCTTGCTATTCTGTAGTTTCTCTCTGGAACTTATGGGAATTTACTTATGGTTTAATATTTATGTCAGGTTACCTTTTTTAAAAAAAATGATAGCCTTCTGGCAAATGCTCCAATTTGGATTTCCACCTCTTGCACATTTTTTTAAAGAATTCTATCATATTTTTCAGTCCTAAAAAAACTTTCTTCTTCTCTTTTCATTTTTTTCATAGCATCCTTTCTTATTCTGTGCTTGCACTGACTTTTCAAATTTTTCTTACATTGTGTAGTGTTTAGAGATGTTCTCAAAGAGTCTCACATTTCTACATATCTTATAAAAAGAGGCACAGGCTTCCTTTAGTCCACATTATCTTTTCAAGAATACTTAGAGGAAAAAAAAAACTTTGGAAGATAAAGCCTCCTTTGGGGGAAAAAGGAAGATTTGCTTATTATCCAATATATTATATTATCCAATATAATGAAGATAATGTAGACTCACTCTGATGAAAATGTCAGGTGGGCTCAATGCCCATTATAAAGGTTTCCTAAGATCAGAGTTTCTCTCCTGTAATTCAACCCATTTTGTGGGTAGGTGTCATGAGGCCGTGTTAGTAACAACCTCTGAAGATAGGGAGTTGAGAAATTGGTAGAAAAATGCCAATATCCTATCTGTATCTATTGCTGTGAGGAATATACAGGCCTTCGTTTCTGGCCCCAAAGTCCCACATTCTTTCAGTGTTCACAAAACCATAACGGACTAGTCAAGGCAAGCAGAGTAAACTCTCATCCTGCAGAGTTCTTAACACATATTACCAGTTCTCTTTTGTTCTTTAATATTATTTCTCTTTCCTCTGAAGTCAGTATTTTTTAGTGGTTAATCATGGTCTTTACTTTTCCTGTTATTCTTCGGACATGCCTCAAATATTTTTTTCTTGACTATATTTAAAAATGGGGTAGACAGAATTTGCCATCTCACTATGTCTACAAGGAGCCTGAAAACAGCAAGCATTTGAGGAGGGAGGAAAACACTTACCTATTTTGCTGTGGTTGGAATAAAGATGTCAGAAGCCTATCAAGTGTGCTATGCTCAGAGACATTAACATTACTGCTGGACTAATCATGAATTAATTTAGAGAAGTTTATTTTTTGTTTTGTTTGCCCCCCTAAATAGTAGAGGTTTGGCTGCTGGGCCTTCTGTAAAGGGGTACAGGGAGAGGGATGCGGGTTTGATGAGAGTTAACTTTTCATCATGTTAAGTCTACAGCCAACCCCAGTATAAATATTTACTTGGCTCTTCATGTAGACACAAATCACACATATTCCTATGACATGCACACCAATATGACATTTTTGTTAATACTCAAATGTTATTGGCATTACTTAAAATGAACTCACTCATAACACAGTGTTTCTAATCTCCTTCTACAGAGAACTAAGTACTTCAGACTAATTTTTTTTTACCCTCTTTCTCAGAGCTCTTAGTCACCCAAGTATCACTCTGCGAACAAAATAAGAGACTGGACAAAGTTAATGAGAAACCCTAGAAACCCTAAAAGTAAACGATCATTTCCTTTCTACCTGCTCAGCAACTTGTTTTGCTTTGATTTCTTTCTTTTGAAACTAATGATTTGAGGTATCCTTCTGACTCTAGATTATTTGCAATACCTGATTTCTTGAGCATTTAACTCTCATCCAAATGACTCAGCTCGAGTGTATCTCACTGATGGACTACAAAAGGAAAATACACCTTTTAAAAATACAACTGTTGCTGTATTAGATCACTTGGAGGGATAACTTTAAAAGTCTGAATATGCTCATTATTTCATATTCTAAAAGATTTTCTCCCCGGAACATTCAGTAGTATATCATTATACTTAAACCCTCCAAAGAAAGAGTGATTTTAATCCTGCCATTTGTGTTTGATGATCCACAAACTCTAAGGTCAGCATGATTTACTTTGTTTCATGCCATTATCTCTTATTTTCCTCACATTAAGCTAAGTAACTCTTCTACTACCTTAAGCCAGTCTTAGAAGTGTTCTCATTTCAATTAAGACTTTTAAGTGTTTTTAAACTGTCATTTAGCCATATTACACCTTAATTGTTTGTGTTACTCTTCCATGAAATATTTCCAAATGGGTTTTACTGTGCCTGAAGGGATGGAAAAGGCCTTGTATAAAGTCATCAAGTTATGTAGAATTATTTGATGAATTGCAATGACCTGCAGGGTTTCCTCCAATGTCTTAATTATCATTAGAGTTGATCCACCTAATCAAAACTTCATTTCCCCTATTACCTTGAGCAACACTGACCACTGTCAGAATTCTTGGTTTCAAAACAATAAAAGTTTCATTATATTCATTTACTGTCAGGTTAAAATCATTCTGATAGAACTCTTACCTAGTGTACTCTTCCCCAGTGTTTTAGAATATTTTCATTAATGTGTATAGTCTAGCTACTACTACCTTGCTAGTATTTTTTTCCTTTGTGACTTTGTAAGGGTTTCTCCATCTTTATTTTTATATAGTCCAAATTTTAAACTAAACCAACCAGTTTCTTCAAGTTTATATTAAGCACTTTTAAAACAAATTTAAATGTTTTATTTTATTTTTTGAGAGAGAGAGAGAGAGAGTGAGAGCGAGCAGGGGAGAGGTAGAGTGAGAGAGGGAGACACAGAATCCGAAGCAGGCTCCAGGCTCTGAGCTGTCAGCACAGAGCCCGACACGGGGCTCGAACCTATGGCTGACCTGAGCTGAAGTGGAATGCTCGACCGACTCAGCCACCCAGGTGCCCCTATAGTGAACACTTTTGATATGCAAGGCACAAATACTAAAGGACTGCTGTCACACTTCTGTTCCAATTCTGTTTATTTTGCTCTCATGGTCTCCTAGCTGGTTCCTAACCTCCAGTCTCACTCTGCTCCACTGTGCTGTTATCCTGCTGAAACTTACACATGACACATCATACCCCAACCCAACCTCTTTGCACGGCTCCCCCTCTAAAGCTGCTGAAAATCTACCCACTGCTATTTCTTAATCCTCTCCCTTTTGTCAAATGGGAGTGATAATGAATTGCTGGAAATTTTCCAAACATGCTATTTTTATTCCCATTTATAAGTCTTTCTACCCTTTGGCCCTTCTGCCTAAACCACCCTTTACTACTCGTTTCCTCTGACAAGATCCTAAATGATCTCTGACTACATTCCTATCATTTCCTCCTTTATCTATTACAACATAATGTACTGACCTCCTTGATGTTGCTCAAAATGTTTCTGTCTCATGGCCTTTATGTTTGCTGTCTTCTCTGCCTGGAATCCACATGGCCCCTTTGCATGTTTCCTCTCTCTTTCAGGATCACTGCCTCAGAGAGCCTTCCTGATCCATTACTCACCACTCATCTGATCAGTCACCATTAGGACCCTGATTTCTTGATGTGCATAGTAGTATTTTCTCCATAGTACTTCTCAACACCTAACATGATTTTATAGATAACGTATGAGTTGTTTATTTCATAATGATGAATATAAGCATTGTGAGGACAAGAACTGGGTCTGTTTGGTAGTCACATGTCTATTAATTCAACCAACACTTGACTCTGGGAGGATTTTGCACACTGTTGATCGATTAATGAACTGGATGCCAATATTTACTTACCCTTTAAGCTCCACTTTCAATGTCACCTCATTTATCAAAACCCACTTGGCCTACCACTATACGAACTGACTATAGGAATGCAGGAGTGGCTTAGTCAGGGGAGCGACCCTCCTGAGTCCTGCCTTAGGCTCCATGTTGAGCACGGAGCCTGCTTGGGATTCCCTCTCTTCCTCTCTTTGCTCCCCCCCAAATAAATAACCGTTTCAGAAAAATCAATCTATGTATTTTACTTCTTACACTTCAGTAATGACTATCTTAATACTACTTTCCGTAATAGATGTGCACTTCTTATGTTGAATTCTATCTATCCTCAAAACACTACGACAAATATTTAACACCAGGCAGTTAAGACTGGTTCTCTGAGAAATATTTGGATGGAACGGAATGGAGCCCCAGAAACACAGCACACAAATATAGTCAACTGATTTTCACAAGGGAACAGGAACGGTCTTTTCAGCAAGTTGTGCTGGAACAGAGGGATGGCCATAGGCAAAACAAAGGAATCCAAACACACCTTACATCCTTCACACACACACACACACACACACACACACACACACACAAAAGTAACTTGAAATGGGTTATAGACTGCAATGTAAAATGCAAACCTATAAAACTCCTACAAGATAATATAGAAGAAAATAAAAACGACTTGCGCATGATAATGACTTTTTAGCTAGAACAGCAAAGGTAGGACTCACAAAGGAAATGATGATAATATGATAGAAAAAGATAGGACTCAATAGGCAGAAAGGGGGAGGGTAGGGCTGGCAAGTCCCTGGGTGGGGAAAACACATATTTTAAAACATTTCTTCGGGAACATCTGACCTCCAGCAACTCCCTTAGAAGTAAAGTTCCTCTGGAGAAAGTGACAGACACCACTGACTCCCCCTCAGGTTTCCTTCAGAAATTTGACCAACAGAAGACTTGACTAACCACCCCTCATACAATGGAAAGGAGCCAATCAGAAAGCAATGACTAGGCATTTAGAGTTATGTAGCCAATACAGGTAAACCCTGAAAAAGAAACCAAAGGGAAGAAAAGGGGCCCACCCAAACCCTAAAAAACAAAGTCCCCTGCCTACTGTCAGAGGCATTCACTTTCAAATGCCCCCTCTCTGTAAAAAGAACTTTTATACTATCCTTTCTTTCGGATCTTCAACTCTAGTGAACTTTTCCCCACTACTCATTTTATCCTGTGTCTACTTCTTCATTCTCCAAGCAGCGAGACAACAAACCCTGGGTAGTTAGGCAAAAAAATCCTGCAACAATAAGCTCAACTTCATTGAAATTAAAATTTCTGTTTGGTGAAAGACAATGTGAAGAGCTCAGGGAGACAAGTCACAGTGTGGGAGAAAATATGTGCAAATAACACAAGTGATTAAGGACTGTTAGCCTAAATATATGAAGTCCTCTTAAAACTCAACAGGAAGAAAAAAAATCCAACTTAAAAATGAACTTGGGACCTCAACAGATACTACACCAAAGAAGATACACAAAATGAAAATCAGCCTAGGAAAAGATTCTCTATATCATCTGTCATCGGGGAAATGCAAAGCAAGACAACGAAGTACCACCACGTAGAATGGCCTAAGTCCAAAATACTGACACCACCAAATGCTGGTGAGGGTGTGGGGTAAAAGGAATGCTCATTCATTGCTGGCAGGACTAAAAAAATCATGCAACCATAGTGGAAGACAGTTTGGTGGTTTCCTGTACAACTGAACATATTCTTACCATACAGTCCAGCAATTACACTGCTCGCTATTTACCCAAAGGAGGTGAAAATGTATGTCCGCCCAAAACCCTGCACGCAAACGTTTATGGTAGCACTGCGCATAACTGCCAAAATTTGGAAGCCCCTAAGGTAGCCTTCACTGGATGAATGGATAAACACAAAGTGTGGTACCCTAAGACCAAAGATGATCATTCAGAAACACAAAAGAAACATACTATCAAGCTTAAAGGTATATTACTGAGAGAAGACAACCTGAAAAGGCTACATACTATATGATCCTAACTACATGACATCGTGGATAAGGCAAAACTTGGAGACAGTAACCCTATCAACGGTTAGCACTGTTAGGGGTTAAGGGGAGGAAGACGAATGAAGAGGCATAAAACAAAGGATTTTTATGGCAATGAAACTACTCTGCATACTATAGTGATGGAGACCTGTCATTATACATTTGTCCAAAACCAGACAATGTAAGGAGCACCTGGGTGGCTCAGTCAGTCAATCGTCCGACTTCGGCTCAGGTCATGTCCCACTCCGGCTCAGGTCAATGATCTCACGGGTCCTGAGTTCGAGCCCTAAGTTGGGCTCTGTGCTGACAGCTTAGAGCCTGGAGCCTGCTTCAGATTCTGTGCCTCCCTCTCTCTCTGCACCCCCCTCCTACCACACTTACTCTCTGTCTCTCAAAAATAAATAAACATTAACAAAACCAGACAATGTAAAACTCTAAGAGTGAAACCTAATGTAAACTCTACACTCTGGGTGATAACAATGTGTCAGTGTAGGTACATCAATTGTCACAAATGTGTCACTCTGGCAGGGAGTCTTGATGTTATGGGGGGGAGGGGCATGTGTGAGGGAAGGTGGTAAATAACTATACCTTCCTCTCAATTTTGCTATGAACTAAAACTGCTCTAAAAACTAAAGTCTTAAAAAAAAAAAGAAAAACTGAGGTACCAGTAAAAGGCAAAAAGTTAACTGAGTCTTTTTTAATTTTTTTTAAAGGTTTATTTTTGAGACAGAGAGAGACAGAGCATGAACAGGGGAGGGGCAGAGAGAGAGGGAGTCACAGAATCTGAAACAGGCTCCAGGCTCTGAGCCATCAGCCCAGAGCCCGACGCGGGGCTCAAACTCACAGAGTGTGAGATCATGACCTGAGCCGAAGTCTGACGCTTAAGCCCCCCAGGTGCCCCTAAGTAAGTCTTTTTAAGTAGCGGTAATAAAACCCAGAATGTTGATTCTCCAGGGTTTAAATTGACATTTACTGCAGTCCTTTCTTTAATTCATTAATGCAAACTAATTGAAATACCCAAAAACAGATTTTATTTTTGGTTTTATGTGTTGGTGTAAATTAAAACATATTTTTTAAAGGTCTATTTATTTTCGAGAGAGAGAGCACAAGCAGGGGAGGGGCAGAGAGAGAAGGAGACACAGAATTTGAAGCAGGGTCCAGGCTCTGAGCTGTCAGCACAGAGCCCAATGCGGGGCTTGAACCCATGAACTGTGAGATCATGACCTGAGCCGAAGTTGGACGCTCTACAGACTGAGCCACCAAGATGCCCCTATTGGTGTACTCTTTTGATACTGATGGCATTTAAAACCAATAACAGTAATTTTTCCTATACCCTGGTGGATAAAAGTGTGAGGTGATGAGAAAGAAGGAAAAAAAAGTGGTCATTTCTCAGAGAAAATGCCCGTCTGTCTTCAAAAAACTTTGCTTTAAGGGCATCTGGGTGGCTCAGCCAGTTAACCCTCCAACTCTTGGTTTCTGCTCAGGTCATGATCTCAAGGTTCGTGAGTTTGAGCCCCACACATCAGGCTCTGCACTAACAGCAAAAAGCCTGCTTAGGATCCTGCCTCTCCTTTCTCTGTGCCCCTCTCCTGCTTGCTCTCTCTCTCTCTCTCTCTCTCTCTCAAAAATAACTAAACATTAAAAAAAAAAAAGAAAGAAAACTTTTGTTTTACATATACTCAAAAACAAAAAAAAATGGAGAAAAATATCTTTTTGGTTGATTGGTTGGTTTAGATTATTAAAACAAATAAAAAATTTAATAGAAAACACATTTTTCTTGAAGTCTCTACTTGAATTGTTTTAATTATATTCCTATTTTATAAAAATACATTTCAAAGTTTAGATTGTGTATGTAACATTTTCATAAAATCTTGTAAAATTTTTTGAAATGCTTATCTTTTGGAAAAAAAACAAAGGCGACAAGTTATATAGTAACTTAAATATGCTTTTTAGAAGTTTACTTCCAAGTATGCTAACAATTTGAGTTAAAGCCAAATACTGGATTACGGTATATATCATAGTCTGCGCAAAATAAAATTTTCATTGTGTAGATTTAAAACCGTGTAAAAATGTAATACCTAGTTATTGTGATGTCTTATTCTTTCTCAATGCTCTGTAGCATCTTTTTAAATGCAATCACATTGTAGGAAATTTAAATCAGGATGTGTGAAAATAGTGATGAACATTTAATAGCCTGACCAGAAACCATGATTTTGAATATTTCCATTTTCTCTTATGAATTCCCAGTATTTCTGTTTTCCTACACTATGTATTAGTAAACAGCCAATATTCCACAATTTATACTCTCTTCTATATATGTTTTGTCCTTTGTTGTATTTTTAAATGTTTATTTGTGAGAGATTGCACGCATGAACATACACACATGTGCGTGCACAAAACGGGGAGGGGCAGAGAGAAAGAGGGAGTCACAGAATCAGAAGAAGGCTCCAGGCTCCAAGCTGTCAGCTCAGAGCCTAACCCAGGGCTCTAGCCCACGAACCGCAATATCATGACCTGAGCTGAAGTCAGATTCTTCAATGAGCCACCCAGGCGCCCCTCCCTTATTGTTTTCACTCCCTTACCTGTCATTGCAATTCTGATCACCAGACTTATGACACTTAACTATATTTAATCTCTCTTCCCAAGCTTTTAATACATTTCCAATGGCCTATCTGCTCTTTCCACCTGTCTACTTTATTAATACACATCAAAATAGACTCATATTCTCTTTCTAGGCAGCTTCTCCTCCAATTTTGTTATTTCTGTGCCTCATACAAGATTTCCTAGGTTGTAGTCTTTCCACTGGGGATCAAAACTAGGAGCTTGTGGATTGCAACAGAGCCAGTTTTTGTTTGTTTGCTTATTTGTGTAATCTGCAGCCATCACAATGTTGACCCGATACAGTGTGAACAGATAAGCAACACTTAAAAGGACCCTGGCACTGGAGCAAGCCTGGGGGCAGTGACACAGCTAGTGCACACAGCAATGTGTACAGACTCACACAAGTTTCTCCTTCTAACACATGGTCATGGGCCTATGTCATAGGTAAGGGGTCAAGGCTCAAGTGAGTGGACCATGTGCTACGTTTCAGTTACCACTAGCTTCCTTGGATGGGGGACTTGTGTAGTAAGTTAGCTGAGCATCATATATGGTCAGTCAGGAAAGAGACACTGAGTGAAAAATCATGGCCTCGTGTCAAGGTTTGAAAGATGAGTGATACTAACAGGTATGACGAAGGTGCAGGTGACGATTTATTAGCAACACCACCTGTGGGCCCGTGGAATGCTGTAAGCATTAGTTTGCAAATCCTGCATTCAATTACTCTGAGAAACAAACAAGAGTTGTGCAACCTATTAAGATTACTCCCTCCCTAGGGTCTTGGTGTATCTCTTGGTGTATATATATACATACATACATATATGTATGGTTTCTATATGGTCTATCCCATATCTATATCTATATCTATATATGGATATATATCCATATATATATATATATATATATATGGATATAGATATAGATATAGATACAGATATAGATAGATAGATAACCATATATATATATATATATACAACCATATGTGTATATATATAACCATATATATATATATATATATATGTATATATATAATTTGTTTTGAATTTTTAATTGCCTCCAGAGAAGTTCACTAGAATTCTAAAATTACTGGCTCAAACACACCATCCTCCGATTTGGAAATTGTTCATGGTTCTATACTGTTTGCATCCTGGGGCATTTGGGGCCCTTCACAAAAGATCTCAAATGATCATTCCGATATCATTATTCAGCACTTAGCTTCGTGAGCCCATGTTCTAGTAAAATTAAGACTTCGGTTATTTCCTGAGAAATCCATGAGTCCTTGAATATACTAGAATATTCACCATACTGAAATTGCATCTACTGTTCAAAGAATCTATACTTCAAACTCTTTCAGGAAGTTTTTCTTCTTCTAAATGGTGGCTATTTCTCCCTGCTTGTACTATAATACAATGTAGTTTATGCTTCACAAAGGTTATGATATTTAGCATACACTTTCCATATTTTAAATTATGTAAGATGGGAAATTACAGAAAGCTCCATATTTTTCTATGTGCTTGGTTTATTTCGAGCTGCTCAAATATTCACTGGGGTTAAGGGTTTTCTCTAATACTCCTAAGGGGCACCTGGGTGGCTCAGTCAGTTAAGTCAGACTCTTGGTTTCAGTTCAGGTCAGGATCTCATGGTTTGTGAGTTCAAGCCCCGCACTGGGGCTCCACTCTGATGGTGCTGAGCCTGCTTGAGATTCTTTCTCTGCCCCTCCCCCACTTGTGCTCTCCCTCAAAATAAATAAATAAAAAAACAAACAAACTTACTCCTATAACGCCTATGTGGATATTACTTTCCATAATAGATAATTCTTATACGGAATCACCTGATTTATGTTAATTTTATGCAAATATAAAGCAAAGTTTAATAATGGATATATTTTAAACTATATTCCTTAGATTGTCTTAGATTATATCTATGCACTGCAACACAATTAATAACTAAAATCAATTTAACTTATTCAGTAATATCTTCAACAAATATTTACTAATACGGTATCCTAGGAGATAGGACACATACTAGAGACATTTTTTATAGAATGCAGACTGGACCGTTGGTTTAATTTTTCGCTTTTCTACTGATTGTTTAACCATTATGTTTACACAACTTCTGGGAGAAATGTAATAAATGATGTTAGAATTGTCTTTATTTATTTTTAAATACTGTTTCATGGACCACAGCTGGTACATAACCCTACTGGTCTAGCACCCTGGGACACAATCTCTATACTAATGAGTTTCATTATTATATGACTGCAAATTCCTTGTGGCTAAGGATCAAGTCTTGTTTTTGTTTGTTTTATGGTTAGCACTAAGCAGAGACCTGTAAAAAACTGAAAACATGATGTTAAATGAAGGCATGTATGAATGAATGATATTAGAGAGGAGAAACTTTTTTATCTCCTTCTCAAATACAGGCATGGATAAAGTTAACAGCCAATTTATTCCCTGGAAAACAGAAAGGAGAATATTTAATATATGTACATAGAGACACATTCTTTTTTTTATTTTTCATAATCATAAAGATAATGTTGCCACAGGAACTTGTGACCATAAGCTCATGTAATGATTACTGACTGGTATTCATGAATTTGATTCTAAGATGACAGATACTGTTCCTGACTAAACATTCATTTTTCAAAATGTAAAGAAAAATATTACTGACAAAAAACTTGATCTTAGGTTCAATGTAGACTACAGAGCTATTTTCCAGTTGACAAGAAATGAAAGAGAAAGGAGTTAAAGGACACTATCAGACAACAAACACAAATTTGAAATATGTGAAATCAGAGGTCTAGGATATACTTTAAGGGGCTCCTGGGTGTCGCAGTTGGTTGAGGGTCTGACTTTGGCTCAGGTCATGATCTCACGGTTCGTGGGTTCGAGCCCTGCATCAGGCTCTGCTCAGAGCCTGGAGTCTGATTTGGATTCTGGATCTCCCATTCTCTCTCTCTCTCTCTCTGCCTTCCCTGCTCACGATATGTCTCTAAAAAGTAAATAAACATTAAAAAAAAATTAAAAACAAAAAGACTTTGGCAAAATAGAGCTGGAGTAAGGAGCACCTAAGAAGCAAGATTGACAGCATCTTAACAGTTACTGGGTCTGGGAAGTAGGGTCCATTATTCTATGTTGTCTACTGTGTAAATGTTTGAACTTTTCTGAATTAAAATTTGATTGAATAGTGCCCAGTAAAAAATCACGATCTGTACACATTCCAATTTGAAGTATGTTAGGATGTTCTTAAATGTATTTGTAAACTAATATGTTGAACTTGTCAGGGCCATTTGGAACAAGAAAGGCACATTAAAACAAACACACAACAGGTGGGTAATGATGGTCAGGTGGAAAGAACCTTGCTGTAATTACCAAGGGAGGCATCTCAGCTATAGAAGAGATTCTTCTTCACTGTCCTCTCCAGATTTAGTGAAGGCCTGCATGCAGCATGGGAAACCGGAAATGTCACAGTTTTGTCCTCCTCTGGCCAGATAGAACGGCAGCAGCAGATGAAAGAGAGAGATGTGGCTGTAAAATGTATCAGAGAAAGTGGTGGCTTTCTTGCTGTGACTAAGACTGAGGAAGCTGGTGCCAGCTAGGAAGTTAAGAACAAACTGTAAGAAACAATTTTTCTATCAAGCTGTTTCTTAACCTGTAAATAACTGCAGGGGTATCATATCACTAGGTATCTATTCAGGACAAAAAAGAAAAAAAAAAAAAGAACAGAAAAGAACATTCTAATAATCATAATATCTATGGCCTTTTTTTTTAATGTTTTATTTTTTTGAGAGAGAGAGAGAGAGAGAGAGATAGAGAGAGAGGGAGGGGGGGAGCACGAGCAGGGGAGAGGCAGAGACAGAGAGGGAGATACAGAATTCAAAGCAGGCTCCAGGCTCTGAGCTGTCAGCACAGGGCCTGACGTGGGGCTTGAACTCACGAACTGCGAGATCATGACCTGAGCTGAAGTCAGATGCTTAACCAACTGAGCCACCCAGGTGCCCCAATCTATAACACAGACCTTACTATTTGCCAAGTATTGATATTAGCACTTTTACTCATTGCTTTACTTATCCTTTATCTCAGTGGGCAGACATTACTACCACAATTTTAAAGGTAAGAAAACGAAGTCTAACATAGTTTAAGATTTTGCTTATACAACCGATAGCAGAGGTGGGATTCAGACACTGATCTCTCCGGTCTCCAACCAACTGCAACGGACCTCTGTCATGTAATAGTTTTCATTATTCAGCTCAAAATTAAAATTGGTGTTATGTTAACCTGTATGCATTTATGATTCTTTTTAAAAAATACATATATCTAATATACATTTCTAAGATGTTCTAAGGAGTCATTTTTAATACCATACTTAGATTTAAGTTCAGCTGTTGTGACACAGGTATTTCAATACAGTTTTGTTAAAAAAAAAAAGGACAATGATGAGAGAAAACTGGTTATCGCTCAGGTAAGCCAGTGAGGTTTCTTTTTTTTTTTTTTTTTAATTTTTTTTTTTTTTTTTTTTTAACGTTTATTTATTTTTGAGACCGAGAGAGACAAAGCATGAACAGGGGAGGGGCAGAGAGAGAGGGAGACACAGAATCTGAAACAGGCTCCAGGCTCTGAGCTGTCAGCACAGAGCCCGACGCGGGGCTCGAACTCACGGACTGTGAGATCGTGACCTGAGCTGAAGTCGGCCGCTTAACCGACTGAGCCACCCAGGCGCCCCAGCCAGTGAGGTTTCAATCCAAAATGTCCAAGGCATAAACGAAGCCGTCCTTCTTCAAAACTGAGACAGGACATATCATGTTAGACTCAATTATTTGAAAGAAGCAGACGAGTCTTCAAGTCAAACTGGAACTGAAAGTGCAAAAGGGAGACAAACTGGAAGCGTGCGCCTGACGTGCAGGAGCGATCTGATCGCATTAGGGGCGTTTCACCGGGAGCCCGGCTCCGACCCTGGCGAGGCAGGCCCCTGGCGATTCAATGCAGCCGCGAAAGGTTCCACTCCATCAGTCCCGCTCAAGTCCCTCTTTGCAGGTAAGAAGAGGTCAGCGTTACTGAACCGCTCTATGGTCAATTAGACAGTCATTAGGGTCAACAACTATTGCGAGGCAAGGGAAAGTGATGGCTTTCCTGTTCGATGCAGATTAGGCCCTGCTTTCCCAGGTGAGCTGTCTGAAGAAACGCTTGCAGAGGCCTCCACAGCAGAGGTCCACGCAAGGTCGGCCTGGCGAGCCCCTAACGACGGGGCTGCTCACGCATTCCGAGGGAGCCCCAGTGAGTCCTGATGGGTGCCAGGGGAGCTGTGTGATGGCGCTCTTTACGGGACACATCCCCTTGGTGAGTCAGCGTGCAAAATCCTGCCTTGGAATGCACTGACCATTTCTCCACTTCCCGCCATAGTGATGACAACACAGCATTCCTTGAAGTAATGGTTGGATTCCCAAGGGTGGGTTCTAGAATACGGTAAGGCAGCCCATAAAATACAGGGAACATTTTCTTTTCCCCCTGACTTATCAATTTAGGAAAGATATTTGAAATGTTTCAAAAGAAGGTTGACTTAGGAAAATGATGATGATGATGATGATGATGATGATGATGATAATACTAATAATGATAATAATAATAATGGAGACCTAAACCAGAAATTATTTTCTCCTTACGGAAGTTAAACGCTTGCCTGGGGGCCAATGGGAAAACAAACACTTTGGAATGTTCAGGTTTCAAAACGGACTCTTGCTCGTCTCCCACTCTTGGAATCAGTTCCCGGTTCAGATTCCACTGGGAACTGGCACAATCTAGAAGGTGTGCCCTTTAGAACAGCCTCATCCTACCATGTCTTCCGTAGGAAGAGTTGAACACCGCATTCAAGCCCTGCCTTCAGCTTATATGCATACACTTTCCCAAGCCTTAAAATAATCAGGTTGACTCTATTATTCTTCCCTTATAGGCAAATGGCAAATATACTTTACATTTTAGAGAAGTCCATCCACTATAGTGCCATTGTCCAAGGACAATGTTTTTATTGGTTATACAATCATTTTCAAAATGCTCACACATATTTTATTCTTACTAAAATTATATGAACATAGCACCTGAACCTGACTTATAGCAGTGTCTCAGTGCACATTAGCTATTACTGATATTATCAGTTGTTTCCTCTATACTCAGTCATGTCCTGGACCGTGGGCAAATTTGGAATTCACACAATGCTAGTACTTAGAAATAGATGGCATTTTTAAAAAAAAATTTAAACATTTATTTATTTTTGAGACAGGGAGAGACAAAGCATAAACAGGGGAGGGTCAGAGAGAGGGAGACACGGAATCTGAAACAGGCTCCAGGCTCTGAGCTGTCAGCACAGAGCCCGACACGGGGCTCGAACTCACGGACCAAGAGATCACAACCTGAGCCGAAGTCGGCCACTTAACCGACTAAGCCACCCAGGTGGCCTTGATGGCATTTTTTAACATCTACAGCTCTTCGAATGCTTAGTAATCTGAACCCACCTAAACAAATAGGTTAGTAGAGAAGAAAGAAAAAAAAAACAGATAAATTAACTTTCTTTTAATGATTACCATACATTAGTTGTAGATAAAGTAATTCTAAAATTACTGTATAAATAAATTAGGGCATATTATTCCCCTTAGACCAATTTAATTCACTTGCAACAAAGACAAATATAGACACTCTTTCACTTGATCATTTTACACTGATTAAGGTACAATGTCTTCTGGGCCTTTGTCCAGGAAGTCAGGGAACATAGAAATGAATAGGACATAGTCTGCAATGCCATGGAATCCACAGGCAAACACAAAAGGCTGCTTTTAAAACAACCTGGGAAGTACAGTAATGGAAATATCCACAGGCTAATGCAGGAGAACCCTACCTGGGAAGATTACAGAAGTTTCCAAGAAGAAACAGTAAATGAGCCAGGTGGGAATTGGAGAGGTGGGAAGGGTGAAGGAAAAAACTGCAAACATGCAGGCAGGTTGAAATAAAGTCACCAAGGTGAGAGCTGCATGGCTTGTGCGGAAAACAAGGAACTCAGTGTTGATAGAGTGGCAATGCCTAACTAAGGAGAGGAGAAAAGAGGCTGGGCAAGTTTGAGTGGCTCAGGTGACACAGGGTTTGCTCTGCCGCTTGAAAGGGGAGACCGTGCTTTTCAACAGGGTGGCAACGGGCAGCCATTCAAGGTTTGAGAGGAGGTGAGTAACAAGGTGAGGCTGTTTTGCGGACAGAGTATTTTGACAGCTCTAAAAATATGCACTACTGGGACAGTGGTGTATGTGAGAGGGGTACAGGAGGCAGAGGGAAGAGTAAGGGGTCACTGCTGTAGTTAGATAGAAGTTCTTCAGTAAGGCTGGGGGAAGCCTGGCAGGAAGCGAGAGGCAGAAATAGCAGAATTCATTATGACAATCTAGGGGGAAAAATCTACACATTGGTGACTATCAAGTAATAGTAAACCATCCAAATGAGACAGCAATTCAGACAAAAACGTGTCTGAAGGTTAATGAAGGATTCATTCAGGGGTGCTACAGCTCCCAAAGAACACAGTCTGGTTCACGATGGGATTTGTTCACAGACTGCCACAGTCAGCTGGTGCCTCAGTCAGCTGAGCAATTCGATATGCTCAGTTGTGGGCTTAAGTGTCTCATTCAGAATTTTTCAACCTTCCCACAAGTGACATTTTGCTCCAGACCATTCTTTGTTGTGGGCGACTTTCCTGGGCACTGCAGGATATTCAGCAGCGACCCTGGTCTCCACCCACTCGAGGCCAGAGGCATTCACCTAGTTTTAATAACAGAAAGTATCTTCGGACATGGCCAAATATCCTCTGGGGGACAAAATAGCCCTCAGTCTTATTACATAGCCCTCAGTGTAATTCATTGCGAAAAAGGGCTACAATAGTCCAGCCACCCCAGTGCACAATGGACCCAGTTTACTCTACACATTCCACGGTGTGTGTGTGTGTGTGTGCGTGCGCACATATTGTTAGGGAGTAGTGAGGGTAATGGGAGATCACCACTGGGTCTCAAGAACTCATTTAAATATTATCACTGCTGCTATTTTTAGGGCCTCTTCATCACACGAGCTTATTTATAACTGAAGAAATCACATCAAACAAATCTGATTTACATTTGATGCCGCTCTAAAGAGTCAAAGGTTTTATTTTCTGGAAATAGAACAATGCATGACTTCTTAATATCTACACACTTAGAAACTGCTTTTAAAGTTCCACATGACGGGGCACCTGGCTGGCTCGGTCGGTAGAGCATGAGACTCGATCTCAGGGTCGTGAGTTCAAACCCCACGCTGGGTGGGGAGCCTACTTAAAAAAAAATAAAGTTAAAAAAAAATGAGGACAAATTACTAGATTGCCTATTCACTGCCTAACTTGTTAAAGCAAAATCTCTGAGCACAGAGCTTTTCTCTGTTGCAATGGTATAGAATGGTGTGGTTTTCTGATATTCCTATTAATGTTACTATAACTACCCAGTACATGTACTAGAAAATTCCCAGGAGAGAAATTTGAGTTGCTCCTAACTGACCTGACACTTTGAGCTCCACTGGCAGTTCCCGTGGTCATAGCCATGGTAACTCTGATAGATGCATTTCACAGAGAGGGTGATGATCAAATTCCCTGGAGAGTGGACTAAACTCCTAGAAAATGACCACAAATTCCATACACCAATAGCGAGATGGGATTACTAAACAGGTTAGCTAGCGTTAGGCAGACTTTATAGCTTTATTATATTTAGAATACAACAGAGAAAAAAAAAGTTGGCATTAATTTCTGCATGTTTCAGTTTACATCTAGAATATTATGGTTGCTTCTGATGGCATGTCTTAAGAAGGAGAGATTAGAGTGTGCCCAGAGAAGAGCCACCAGAATAGTGAGGGTCCTAGAAGGTTTACCCACTGGTCATCACACGTTAATTATTAATCTTGGCATAATATTTGCAAATCCTGTTCAGCCACACAGAGAACTTATTATGGCAGGGATAATGCCATATGGTTCCTCAAAATATAGTTGGTAAAATCCCAAAACACAAAGAAGATGTAATTTGATGCAAAATGTGGCAGGGTGGGACCAAATCGAAATACAGTCTTTGGTGAATGTCAGTGAGTCTGAAAATATTTTATACGTGGGCAGTGTGAGCTTGTTCGGTGTTTTTAAACCAGGTTATTAACGTGTCTCTTGAATCCCCTCAAACATGCCTTCCACTGATTGCTGTTCATTTCACTCCAAGCTGGCCTCGTTATTTTTTTTGGATAATGATACTGAGCACCAACTGTGAAAAACTATACCACGTAAATAACAGAAAAGCCTATGCAACCCTTCCCTGGTGGCTGACAGGCTTCATCCAGAACCAGGTTACAATACACATGATGCCACAGAAAAATCAGCACAGGGGATTTTTTTCAAGGCTAAAGGAAATGAGCATCACAACGTAGGTTTTGCGAGTTTGAAACTTAATTTAAATGTAGTGTTTAAGCGTGCACAGCAGCCTTCTAGTATTGCTTATTTCAACAGTATTTAACAGAGAAAATTTTTGTTTGTAGTGATAGAAACAAAAAGCTTTTCCTAGTTGAATTGTGAGGGTATCTCAACTCAAAACTACCTGTGAGTGCTTTATGTGAAGCATTTTCAGAAGAGTGTGTAACCATCGTGAAATAGTTTTGTTTTAAAAAATCCATAAACACAAGGACATGTAAACATAGGAATAGATTATATTCTTACAGAAAGCATTAATTCAATTTAGTGTTTTCCAGATGATATACACCCAAAATGTTTATTTCCCTGAAATGTTTCTAAGTACGGGGGCTTGTAATTTCTCTCTTCTTGGAGTTCTGATCACTTCAATATTCACTGCACGTTTTATATTTCATTATTTTCCTTCACTGATAGAATAAATATCTCTAAGAAGATTACTCTTCTATATCCTTTTGAATTTGAAACTATTTAAAATCTATTTAAGTATTTGAAAGAAAAAGCTCTTTAAATTATAAATCTTACTTGATTATCTCAAAGATTTTTATTTAATATAAATGCAAGCCAAAGTGAAATAAAAACTACCAAGATATTATATTATCAAATGTGCCATTTGCAATAGAGTTCCTTTATTAAAATCACCAATTATTATTTCACATAAAATTTAATTGAGGTCATTACCCTCCTGGCAAGTTATTTCAAAATTCTTTCTTATAATAAGATTTGTTATTGTAGCATTTTCCACATCAATGCTTCTTTCACATATATATGCTTTTTACATCTATTTATAAAGATAATAGGCATCACCCATAATTTGATTGAATTAATAATCAAGTTGTATGTTTAAATGCCTGCCTAAGAAACGTGGTCCTTCTGTGTCCTCAGTGCTAACACAGTGAATGTGGGGAAGCCACTGCATATCCAGGGAATAGTTAGTGACTCCCAACAAGCGAAGATATCCATACATTTGAACAAATGAAACAGCTATTCTAGTTATGTTCCTGGAGAAACATTTCCTGAGAATACATACAATTTGAACATTACACGTGAGTTACGCACCATTACTCCCTTCAGTATGAACACACACCTTACACTGGGAAGTTACTTCCCTGCCAAGGACCACTTGCCTGGATGAAGCACTCTGGTTTCACTGACCTTGAACATCATTTGATGAAGATCATTTCCATCTAAATACAAATAGTTTACATGGTTCATGATCAAACTTACATAATGCGCTGGGATTGTGCAACCATTTGAATTGACAATAGACTAACCATTGTGGTATCCGGAGGTCAATTACCAACTTCCTTCCCTTTCTTTTCTATAAACATTGATTATTTTTACACCCAGTCACCGGGCTCTATACCCAGGATTAAACAATTAATATGATACATTCCCCACCCTCTAAGAGCTAAGAGCCCATTAAAGAAGACCATCTTATAAATAAGCAGTTATATTAATGCGGTTAGCATTATCGTTGAGAGACAAAGCACACACAAAAGAGCGTGTTGTATGAGTGATGCAGTCCAAAAAATAGAAATGCAGAATGTTTTAAGAGAAATGTCAGCACTACATAAATAACAAATCGTCAGGGGGAAAAATATACATTTCTCTTTTCATCTGAGAGGTCTGCTTTAGAAAAGTTGACAGTAATGTGAAATTCTGTAAAAGGAATTCTATTTTCCAACTAACGTCTATTTTAAATGGTTAATTTACTTCCCTAACAAGAAATGTCCCTTCGCAAGTGATATAAATAAGTGCATTTCAAGAAATAAAATCTCCTGAGGCATGAGCGTACCAAGTTCCATGAGTGGTGTTGTTTTTGCAGGATCTGCAAATTGTTTGCTGGAATGTCTCAATTCTGAACTCTTATTCTAGGTCCCTATGCCCGATTTCTTGTTTATCTTTCACTGTGATTGACCTTCTTCCTTGTGTGCATCTACGGGAGAACTGCTCACATTTTTCCTACTCACACAAAAGCAATAAATTATCGTTATTATTATTATGATTGCTTTCTTACGATGTTTACGCCTAATAAAACTGGGGCTCAATTTCACATGACACTAGTAGATGGTGGTTTCTAACAAAGCTTCTGTGAACTTAGAGCTACTGCTCATCATAGGCCTCTATTCCATTGTACTGCACTTACAGATAAGGAAGTTGTGGATGGAATGAGTTAATAAAATGAATGAACCTAGGTCAGACAGCTAATTGTTTCATTCAGATCTGGTTTTCCATTCACAGCATAATACAGAAGAGAGAGTAGAGGCTTTGGAGTAAAAGACTGATGTGTTCAAAACCCAGATCAATCACTTCCTGACTTTAGGAACTTAACTTCCCTTAAGCTTCAATCCTGTTATCTGTAAAACAGTTCCCAGTATAGGTGAGTCCTAAGAATTCAGTATGATTTAACATGCGACACGTTTAGTACCATAAATTGTGCATAGTTTGTACTCAGTAACTTTACTTTGTTTTTCTTCTTATCAGTTAATAATGTTATTTCTCTATGTTTCTTGCTAGCCTGAGTATTCTCACATGTAAAGTTTCAAATTCACCATATGATTCAGTGCAATACTCAGTCAAGTCTATTAATTCGAGATGCTATTTACAAATAAAATATATCCTATTTAAATAGCCTTAGGATCTTAAGAATTAAGCATTCGAGTGACTGAAAAATTATGGCTTTCTGAACAGAGTTTAACATCTGAATGAAGGAAATTTTACACAAGAGAATTTCTTTAAGTTCTTTCAATATCTGTTGACTCTTAAATATTAATATAACACATTGTTCCACTTAGTGCTATTGAGTAACCTCTATTGGCTATAAATTGTTTAACTCACATATGAATCTCAATGTGTCTTGATAGCTGAGTAAGAAAAATTATGGTAAGAAAGGTTCAGAAGTGAGGCACCTGGGCGGTTCAGTCGGTTAAGTGTCCAAATCTCGATTTTGGCTCAGGCCATGATCTCATGGTTCATGAATTCCAGCCCCATGTCTGGCTCTGCACTCATGATGCTGAGCCTGCTTGGGATCCTCCCTCCCTCCCTCTCTCCCTCTCTCTGCAACTCCCTGCCCCCCCCACCCCGCCCCACCCGCTTCTCACTCTCCAAAATAAATAAATAAACTTTAAAAAAATAAAAGATTCAGTAGTGAAGACCAGCCTAAGTGTAAAACAGTATCAGATCACTAAATGAGTTCGGGCTCACTAAATGAGTTGATACATTTTACAATTTGTCATTCTTAGTCAATAAAAGTATGGACATGAAATTCTTGTAATAGGTTTTCAGTCCATTAGCCAAAGCTTAGTGTCCTAAACTCACATTTGCCTTTTATGATAACTTAGCTTCTTCAAGTCATGAAGGTATTTATGTACTTATTTATTTTGGAAATAATAATAAAAAAAACCCATGCCATCTATCCAGACATTTTATTTGAAATTATAGGGTATGGTGGAAGGGAATTTATATTTATTGTGTACTGTATGAAGATTCTTATCTGTATACTATTTAATGTTCAGTCTAATTAAGAATGTATTTTTTTGTCTGTTATATATAAGGAAGAAAAACTTCTGATATATGAAGTAATCCCTCCAACATTTTAGATAAGTAAAGCAGAAGTACCAGGATTTAAACTCAATTTGTCTGATTGGAACTTCACTTCATTCTGCAGCACGTGATTGGTATTAAAATATTTACCATGTTTTAAGCAATGACCGAGCTGAAATAAAAGTTACACAATGGGTTTATTCATTAATGGATAAATTCAGTACAAATGGATAATTTTTTGCGTTGAATTCCTACATAGTGTATCTAGGGGATTCATCAAAATTCCCCCTAAGATGTCTAATAAATCTTGAATTTTGACTGAAACTCAACTCCTGCTTCTGCCTTCCCCCAGACTCTGAGCTATTCCTACAGTCTTCCCCATCTCAATAAGTGGACTTCCAAACTTTCAGTTACCCAGGTCAAACAAATGGGCTCAGAGCCCAGTCCTCTGTTTGTCTTAGACTCCACAACCAACCAACCAGAGAGTCTGTTCAGTTATTCCAACAACTTACATCCTGCACACTGTGCAACCTTCCCTTCCACACTCCTGATCTAAGCCGCCACCACCTCTGGCATCACTCATCCCAGCGGATTCCTGCAACCTGCTTTCCCCGCGTCTTCTATGGGGAAGCGCTCCTCCACGATTTACTCCCAGCCCAGGGCTCTGACGGGGTATGATAAAACTCAAGTCAGATTCTTCTGTATGGACGGCCCAGGTTCTAGTCAGTTCCCATTTTGCTCAGGTGAAGCCCTTATCGTTGCCTACAGTTTGGTCCATTAGCTAAAGTTTTATTTATTTATTTTGACAGAGAGGGGACAGGAAAGCAAGAGAGACAGGGAGACAGAGAATCCTAAGCAGGCTCTGCCCCGTCAGTGGAGAACCCAACATGGCGTGTGATCTCATGAAGCCTGACATCATGCCTGATCAGAGATCCAAAGTCAGACACTTCACTGACTCAGCCACCCAGACACCTCCCCCACCCCCACCCCCCATTATCTAATTTTGACTAACTGTCCTGCCTCGTTCTCGTAGCCTCTGCACCTACTCATAACACTCTAGCCCCACAGGTTACAGTTCTTCAAGCATTTCAAACATGCTATGGCATCATGGCCATTGTTCTTTCTGCTTGTAATGTATTTCTGTTGGGTAGTCTCAGGATTCCTCCCCTCCCCCTTTTTTTTTAAGTTTAGTTATTTTTGAGAGAGACAGAGAGAGAGAGAGAGAGAGAGAGAGAGAGAGCACACAAGTGGGGATGAGCAGAGAGAGAGGGAGACACAGAATCCAAAGGAGGCTCCAGGCTCTGAGGTGTCAGCACAGAGCCTGACACAGGGCTGGAACCCATGAACTGTGATTTCATGACCTGAGCTCAAGTCCGATGCTTAACAGACTGAGCCACCCAGGTGCCCCAGGATACCCCTTCCTCTTCGGGGCTTTTGTTCAAATGCCACCACTCCACAGACACCTTCTCTGGCCACCTTCCTTACTCTGCTTTCTTTTCTCCATAGCACTTATCTGATGGAATGCAGAGTTGTTATTTACTATTCACAAATTCCTTATTTGCAATTTTACCTACTCCTTAAAATTTACTTGTCACCCCAAAGTCAATACTGTGGGACCCTTGCACGTATTCACAGACACGTGCAGAGTGGTGAAAAATGCCTGCACCTGAGATAGACGTACCCAACTGACATCGAACACGGGGACACTGCCTTCTGGTTTGTCATCATGCTATAAACAAGTGTTATCGTGGCCAGATTTTCACATTTTGGTGAAATCTGTTGGTGATTTTGCTATTTAAAATGGCCTCCAAGCGCCGTGCTGAAGTGACGTTTAGTGTTCCCAAGAAGGCTCTGATGTGCCTCAAGGAGACAATGTGTGTTAGATAAGCTTCATTCACATATGAGTCACAGTGCTGTTGGCCATGTGCTCAATGCTAGTGAATCCAAAATAGAGAGAAATAAGCTTTCTTTAAAAAGCAGCACAGGGTCATCTGGGTGGCTCAGGCGATTAAGCATCCAACTTCCACTCAGGTCATGGTCTCAAGGTTCATGAGTTCAAGCCCCGCCTTGGGGCTCTGTGCTGACAGCTCAGAGCCTGGAGCCTGCTTCAGATTCTGTCTCCCTCTCTCTCTACTCCTCCCCTGATCGCACTCTTTCTCTCTCAAAAATAAGCAATCGTTAAAATTTTTTTAAATAAATAAAATAAAACCCAGCACACATAGGGGTGCCCGCCTGGGGGGCTTAGTTGGTAAAGCATCTGACTTCAGCTCAGGTCATGATGTCACAGTTTGTGGGTTCGAGCCCCACAGAGGGTTTTGTGCTGACAGCTCAGAGCTTGCTGCCTGCTTTGGATTCTGTATTCCCTCTCCCTCTGCCCTTCCCCCAACTCGTGTTCTGTCTCTCTCTCTCTCAAAAAAAATAAACCTTAAAAAAATTTAAAAAGCAGCACCCATAAAACATGGTTATATATTGACAGGTTGATGAAAATAGTGTGACCAGAAGTTCACAGGAAGCTAATACAATATTTCTCCAAAGAATAATGGTTCAGGAGCCATGAATTCAGTGTCCACAGCAACTTTATAAAACATAATGACCAAAACTAATGAGAGTCAACTGTATCTTTGTTTATCATGTATTGTCTGTCTATTCCCACTAGAATGTAAAATTCAAGAGGGCAGAAACTTCTTATCCACTCACTATTGTGTTCCCCATTTTGAGAAATAGAGAAGTTCAATGAGTATTTCCTTAATACATGAATGAGTGAACCAATTATTACTGTGAATGAATCAGTAAGGAATGAATAAATATAAATAAGGTAAACATCTAAATATACAAGTAAATATAAAAAAAGAAATTGAAGATGACACAAATGGAGAAATACACTGTGTTCATGAATTGGAAGAATTAATATTGTTAAAATGTCCACAGTACCCAAAGCAATCTACACATTCAATGCAATCCCTGTAAAACACCAATGAAATTTCCCAAAAACCAAAACAAAGAATGCTAAAAATTTGTATGAAACCACGAAATATCCCAAATAGCCCATGTAATGTACTAAAACATGAACAAACCTGGAGGTACCTTGTTTCCTGATTTTATACTATATTACAAAGCCATATTAACCATAACAGTATGGTACTGGCACAAAGATACACGGATCAATGAAACAGAACCGAGAGGCTACAAATAAACCCAAACGTACATGGTCAATTAGTTCATGACAAAGGAGGCAACAGGCAACAATACACATTTCCAAATAGTGTTGGGAAAACTGGACAGCTACATGCAAACAAACAAAACAAAAAACAGCGGACCATTACCTTACACGATATGGAAAATGGATTAAATCTTTGAATGTGAGACCTGAAACCTGAAACATAAAACTCCTAGAAGGAAATATAAGCAGTAAACTATTTCACACACACACACACACACACACACACACACACACGCAAACACACACACATATATACATACATACATACACAAAGACACACACAACCAACAGAAGCAGTAACTATTTGATGATAGTTACGCATACACGTGTGTGTGTGCACACACATACTACCACATATGACATATATATGTCATATATATACATATATACATATGTCATATATATATACATACATAGATACATATATATGTCATATATACATATATACGTATACATATATATATACATATACATATATGTATATACATATATATATGTGTATATATATATATATGTATATATATATATTCTGGACCAGTCTTCTCAGGCAAGGGCAATGAAAGCTAAAATAAACAAATGGGATTACCTCAAACTAAAAGGCTTCTGCACAGTGAAGTATCGACAAAATAAAAAGGCAACCTACTGAGTGGGAGAAGATATCTACAAATAACATATTTACAACTTAGTATCCAAAATATATAAATAACATATACTACTTAATATTATTTTTAAAAAATCCAATTAATAAACTGCAGAGGACTTGAATAGATATTTTTCCAAAGAAGACTTACATAGGGTCAATAGACCCATGAAAAGATGTTCAAACACCACTAATCATCAGGAAAATGCAAATCAAACCACAATGAGGTATCACATCATGGAGGTTAGGTTGGCTACTGTCAAAAAGATAAAAAATTACAAGTGCTGGTGAGAATGTGAATGTGAGAGAGCCCTCATACATGGCTGGTGGGAATGTAAAATGGTACAGTCACTAATGAAAACAGTATGAATGTTTCTCAAAAACATAAAAAATAGGACTACCATATTATCCAGCAATTCTACTTCTAGAGATGATTCCAAAGAAGACGAAAACGCCATTTTGAAGAGATACATGCACCCCTACATTCACTGTAACATAATGTACAATACCTAAGATAGATGCAACCTGAGTGTCCATTAGTAGATGAACAGATAAAGAAGATGTGACAGAGATACAGTGGAATACTACTCAATCCTTAAACAAAGATAAAAAAAAAAAAAAACTATTGCCATTTGAAACCCCTTGGATAGATCTAGAGAGTATTATGCTAAGTAGAAGGAATGAGAGAGACAACCAAATAATGTATGATTTCACTCACATGTAGAATCTATAAAACAAGACAAAAAAACCCAGCTTCATAGACACAGGAAACTGCGGTTACCATAAAGAGGAGGAGTTGGGAGGCAGGCAAAACGGTTGAAGGAGATTAAGACGCACAGCCTTCCAGTTATAAAAGAATTAGATCATGGAAATGTGGTGTGCAACATGGGGAATATAGTCAATAATATTGTGATAACTTGGTGCGGTGACAGATGGTAACCAGACTTACTGTGGGGATCATTTCATAATGTATGAAAACATAAATTGCTATGATGTACACCTGAAACTAATAGGATATTGTATGTCAATTATACTTCAATTAAATATGAATAATTATGACAAATGAATAATGAATGAGTAAATAAACCAATTATGACCAATGCATTAGTCTTTACGCTAGGCTACAATCATAGGACTAAAAGATAGGTCTTCTTTCCTCTTGAGGTTTTTCACAATTAAAACAGTTGAAAAGTTTTCAGAAAACAACCAGGCGCCATTCCCTTTTCCAGACTAGTAGGTGTATTTCATACCTATTTAAAAGACTGATTATTGATCCTACATGTGAATCTAAGTTAATAAATAAGGTTATTGTTAGCATGTGTCTTTACTACCAGAACATAAATTTTAACTTAGAATGTTTGACTGCTTTCCTTATCACCCATTATTTCTTTTGTAAGCAGGACTATATAGCTTTATGAATTCACATATTTTTGAAAGGCTTACCCTTTCTCTATTGACTAATTGGGCGTTATTACACTAATGCCGTTAGCTGTGTGATCTAAAGCAAGTGACGTAAGTCTTTTGTTTCAGTTTGTCTGTTAAATGAAGAAAATAATAGTACCTCACTTAAAGGATTCAGTTAATATATGAAAACCATGTTATATAGGACATGTTAACAGTTAGAAAGCTTGTGGGGTGCCTGGGTCAGTCAGTTAAGTGTCCAACTTTGCTCAGGTCATGATCTCACAGTTCGGGAGTTCAAGCCCCACGTAGGTCTCTGTGCTGTCAGCTCAGAGCTGAGAGCCTGCTTTGGATTCTGTGTCTCCATCTCTCTCTACCCCTCCCCTGCTTACACTCTGTCTCTGTCTCTCTCTCAAAAATAAATGAACATTAAAAAAAAATTAGAAAATTTTCTTCATGGAAAAGGCCATGCAACTCTGAAACTCATAGTTAAAAAGGCAAACAGTAGTATACAGTAAGTAGAAGATACATGGATATAAATTTAATTCCTTAGAATATTTCAGGAAAGTTCACTGTATAGATTTTTTACCTGGAGGAATTTTTTTTTTTTGTATTTCATTTAGAGTTTTATTAGAACTTCATAATTTTGTATCAACATATGCAAATGTGCTCAGATGTTCTGTTTCAGTGGTTACATTATTATAAACTGAGAATGATTACTATGAATATCCATTTTCTTTCAAAATCTATCAGCATGAACTTTACATTTTTAAGCAGAAATGGATTATGCGAATGCATTAACTCTTCAGATACTGTCCATTTCTTTACATGTCTTTAGTTTTCCTCATTCAAAATTAATGTTAACAATATAAATTGTTCTTAGTAGTTCAAATTTTTACCTCTTTTCTTTGTGTCACAGTTCTGCAGAAAGACAACATCCAGCTTCCCTAAACACTTCCTCCATACTCACTGTAGAGAAAGGACCACTGTCAATGCAGGCTGCTATCAAAATCACAGAGTGGTGACTCAAACAACAAATGTTTTCTTCTCACAGTTCCAGAGGCTGGGATGTCCTGAGTTGCAGATGACCACTTTCTTGCTATAACCTCCATAATGGAGAAAGAAATAATCTCTTCTGTGTCTCTTCTTTCACGGGCACTAGTCCCATTCACAAGGGCTCTATCCTTATCACCTAAAATTATCTCTCAAAGTCCCACATCCATACACCATTAACATTAGGGCCTCGATATATACATTTGGAGGGGAGACAATATTTAGTCCATAGCAAACACTCTGATGATACAAGATTTCCACAGGCTGATGCTTCCTTCCTAGTAATGTTTTCATTCACCATCCTTCCCTCGCATGGTTGTGGTATCCTAACAGAGCTCTTTTTATACATTTATGATGACTCATTTCCATTTCCCTCCCATCAAAATTTTCTTTGTTAAAAACTATTTACTTGAATATTTATATGTGTGTGTATGTGTATGTGTATGTGTGTGTGTGTATACACACACACATACACATATATATGTGTATATGTATATATGCTTAAGGCTCAATTCCTATCTATTTTAGTAACGTTTGCAGATAATAAAAAAAACAACAATGCTCTTACAAGCTGGTGCAAGAACTCCAACATTTCAAAAATATCGTTCATGAAAAGTGCACACATTGGAATAAAACTAATCTGGTCTACAGGATAAAAACTCATGGGGTGCTAAGGTAGCTCAGTTGGTTAAGCAACTGACTCTTGATTTCAGCTCAGGGCATGATCTTATGGTCCCATGAGATCAAGCCCCAAGTTGGGCTCTGCACTGACAGCACGGAGCCTGCTTGGGATTCTGTCTCTCCCTCTCTTTCTTCCCCTTCCCCACTGGTTCTCTTTCTCAAAATAAGCATAAAAAAAAACAAACCAAAACAAAACAAAAACATATAAGCAAAAAAAAAAACACCCACTTTATTCCACAAAATTGAAGTTTTATCTTTAAATATTTAACTGGCAATAGATGTGTAACATTGTCTTCTAATTCTGCTGAACATCATTTTTCTTTGTCCTAATAGTCTTTAATTGGGCTGGGTGGCCACAGTGGTCATAGTATACTGACAATGTTAGCCTTATGTCTCTAAGTTTTGGAACTAAATTTTTGAGGGTAGAGACTGTTTAAGGCTTTGGGTTTCAGTAGGATTTGCCTGTAAAACGACTTGGAGTGTCTTGTTTAAAGGCAGGAAGATACTTCAAACAGACTCAATAGCTGTAATAATTATTAATGATTATTGGTCTCTCCAGATTTTCTATATCTACAAATCACTTTTGACACTTTACTTTTTTTTAAACAAAGACCATTTCAACAAAGACTTAAATTTACTGACATAACATGCTTATTGGTGTTTTTAAAATCTAATTGCCTCATCCATTTCTTACATTTTTTATTCAGCTTTTTATTTTTTTTTTCCTCCTGACTAGGTTAGCTAAGAGTTTATATCTTATTCTATTTTCAAAGAACCATTTTTTAAAATTGTATTACCTTATGGTCTCACTTGTTATTTTTACTATTGACTCAATTCCAGTGTTTTTTTTTTTTTTTTTTTTTTTTATCTTCTTGAATTCAGTGCACTATCAACCCTGCTTGATACATGCAGCCTGCTGCCAAATCTATCATAGTGGTCTTTCGTTTTTATATATTTCCAATTTTCCCTTATGGATTTTTTTCTTATTGAAAAGTACAGTTGACCCTTAAACAATGCAGGGGTTAGGACACCGACACCCCCTGCCCCATGCACTCAAAAATCCACATACAGCTTTTGACTCTCCAAACACTTAACTACAAATAGTCTACTATTGACTGAAGGCCTTACCAACAACATAAAGAGTCGATTAACAGGAATTTTGTACACTGTATTATATGTTGTACTCTTACTATAAATTAAGCTCAAGAAAAGGAAATGTTAAAAAAATATGAGAAAATACATTTACATTACCATATGGGAAAAAAATCTGCATGTAAGTGGATGCACAGAGTTCAAGCCTAGAATGTTCAAAGGTCAGGTGTATACTTTGGGTTCACAGATACATGTTTCCTTTTATGGTTGTGCACTGATGTCTAATTCTATTACGTTATAGTATGAAAATAGAGCCTGCATGTCAATTGTCTTTTAATCCATATATAATTGAAAGTGTATTTATCTAATGTGGAGAAGACAACTGCAGAGTTCTATATACGTCATTAGAATAAGTTAGTCATCTGTATTATTTAAAATTCCTGTTTCTTGGGGTGCCTGGGTGGCTCAGTGGGTTAAGCGTCCGACTTCAGCTCAGGTGATGATCTCATGGTTTGTCGGTTCGAGCCCCATGTCAGGCTCTGTGCTGACAGCTCAGAGCCTGGAGCCTGCTTCGGATTCTATGTCTCCCTCTCTCTGTTCCTCCCCTGCTCACATTCTGTCTCTCTCTCCAGAAGAAAAAATCAGCATTAAAAAAATAAAAAAAAAATCCTGTTTATTTACCCTTTCCCTTATCTGCTAATATATCAGTTTCTTAAAGAAAGACAAATTTTCCCAGGGTGATTATAGATTTACCAGTTTTTCTTAGTATTTCTATGGAATCTTCCCTTAAATAAATGAATAGACATATATGATATTAGATAAAAAAAACATGTTCATGATTGTCATATTTTTCGAGCTGCTATTTATGTAACTGAGTAAAGAGCTATTTTCCCTAATGTGTTTTGCAGGAAGTGAAGGGCTTAATATTAAAATGGCTAAAGTAATTTATTTAGATTGGTAAATTGTTGACATTCCCCTCCCCCATACATTTACTTACAAAGTCTGAGTGATACACATTTTAATGAGTGACTTTGATAAATACCATTTAGATGAAAATTTTAAAAATACTTCTTGATAAAGAGAGGGGGGGAGACGGGGAGGGAGAGGGAGAGAGAGAAAGAGAGAAAGTGTGCACACATGTGCACTCAAGTTGGAGAGGGGCAGAGAGAAAGGGAGAATCTCAAGCAGGCTCCACACTGTCAGCACAGAGCCCCACATGGGGCCAGAACTCACCAACCATGAGATCATGACCTGAGCCAAAATCAAGAGTCGGATGCTTAACCTACTGAGCCACCCACCTGCCCCTCCTGGTTTACTAATGGACCGACCAAAGACTTTCTGATGTTTTGTTCTGTTTTCTGTTCCTTCTTCTTCATTTCCATATTCTAAATTACATTTCTTTTCTTTAAACATTTTCCATACATATTTATTGACTTAACATCTAGAGGCGCCTGGGAAGTTCAGTCAGTTGAGCAGCCAACTCATGATTTTGCTCAGGTCATGATCTTATAGATCCTGGGATCCATCCCTATGTTATGGATCCTCTCTTTCCCTCTCTCTCTCTCTCTCTCTCTGCCCATTCCCACTTGTTCTCTTTCTCTCTCAAAATTAATAAACACTTTTTAATTTTTTTTACATTTTTTTATTTTTGAGAGACAGAGGGAGACAGAGCACAAGTAGGGGAGGGGCAGAGAGAGCAGGAGACACAGAATCCGAAGCAGGCTCCAGGCTCTGAGCTGTCAGCACAGAGCCTGATGCGTGGCTCAAACTCACTGACCGTGAGATCATGACCTGAGCTGATGTCGGGCACTATACCTACAGAGCCACCCAGGTGCCCCAATACTTTTAAAAATATAAATGTAATCAAATTATCCCAATATCCTCTGATTTGTTTTGAAAGCCTTTGGAATTTTTAAGTCTCATATTTTCACTGTTCAATTTCCACTGTATTATTATTATTATTATTATTTCACTTCCATCTTTTTCTTTAATTTCCCAAAGGTAGTTTTTCGAATTTTTGTTAAGTTGATTCTTCTTTAGTCTTAACGACTACTCAAACAACCTCTATCCGTGTCATTGCATCTTCAACCCATTCCAGCCTCCTGTCCCAGTTTTTTATTGAAGTATATGCTTTTTTATTTATTTCAGCCAGTACCAATATCTATTGCAGTGGTTACCTACCCCAAAACTTAGTGACTAAAAGCAACCACCTTCTCATTCTAGGTCACACACCGTGGAGAAGTTTGGCAGGGCTTGGCTGGCTAAGGCTGCTGCTTCATGTGGTATTTGCTGCATCATTCCCTATAAACTGACTTGTCACTGAGCTGGAGGAGTTCAAAGGCCACTTCACTTGCCAGGCTGGCACACCGCCAGGGACACCTAGAGAGCTGAGCCCCACTGGGTCCTTCCTCTCCCATGCAGCCTCAGGGTTCACCCGGCACTCGCTCCAGCATGGTGGTCAAGAGTTCCTGCACCACGACCAAGAGCCTTAAAAGCGAGCTCGGAAGCTGAAAATCCTCCCAAACGAGTGACTCAGAATGGGCGTGATGTTACTTGTACCCTACTCGACTAGTTAAGAAGCTGCAGGCTGAGCTAGATTTCAGAGGGCGGAGGAACAGACTCCACCTTGCCAAGGGAAATGGCTAATGTCCACAGACAGGGAAGAAATGATGGGGCATTCTAGAGACAACCTCCACAACCAGAAAACACTCCCCAGGTTTTGTCAGAAGGTATTTTATTTTCATCCTTATTCTTGAAAGAATCACTCAACTATGTATAGAATTTTAGGCTGGTCATTAGTTTTCAATGATAGTTTAAACATACCATTCCATTGTCTCCAGCATCTTATTATCAGTTATGAAACATATGTTGTCAAACTACTTTCTACTCCTTTTCAGTAGTTTTTTTTTCACCTCTGACACATATATGACATTCCCTTTTTCACCGAGCACTTTTATTTCTCTATGATGTGTTTAGGTGTGGAGTGCCTTTTCTTACCTTGCCAAAGAGTCAAATCAATTTTGATATAAATGTAAAATGTAAAATGTAAATGTAAAACTCATTTAAAAATTTAATGTTTATTTATTTATTTATTTAAAAATTTTTTTTAACGTTTATTCATTTTTGAGACAGAGAGAGAAAGAGCATGAATGGGGGAAGGTCAGAGAGTGAGGGAGACACAGAATCTGAAACAGACTCTAGGCTCTGAGCTGTCAGCACAGAGCCCGACGCGGGGCTCGAACTCACGGACCGCGAGATCATGACCTGAGCCGAAGTCGGACGCCCAACCGACTGAGCCACCCAGGCGCCCCTAATGTTTATTTATTTTTGAGAGAGAGAGAGAGAGAGAGTGTGGGAGGCAGGGGCAGAGAGAGAGGGAGACACAGAATCTAAAGCAGGTTCCAGGCTCCCATCTGTCAGCACAGCACAGACCCTGACACGGGACTTGAACTCACAAACCATGAGATCATGACCTGAGCCAAAGTCAGATGCTTAACTGAGTGAGCCACCCAGATGCCCCCAAAGTCATTTATTTTTAAATCTAGTAAATAATTTAGTATTTTCTGTTGAAAAGTACCACTCTCTTATACTTGAAATATATACATACATACATATTATATGCATACATATATAAATACATATATACATATACATACATACATATATATGTATACATATATAAATACATATAAATATATATACATACATATATACATACATATATATACATATATACATACATATGTATATATGTATGTATATATGTATATATATACGTATGTATATATATGTGTGTGTATATATATATATATATATACACATATGTATGTATGTATATGTGTGTGTGTATATATATATATATATATATATTTTTGGAACTTGTCTTAAATATCTGCTAAACATTCTCATTCTAGCTTCCATTCTAGCTGCTTCTCCTTTACATTCTTCATCTATTAATTTAGGATTTTTAAAAATCTGACTTCTACCTATCTCGTTCAATGTACTGATTCTCTCTTCAGCAACATCTACCTTACAGTTTAATCTACCCAATGAGATTTTATTTCAATAGCTATCATTGCATTTCTAGAATTCTTTTTGCTCCTTTAATAAGCTTCCCCCCCATTATATATTGTTCTTGCTTAGTCTACATAGTTTATTTTAAATCTTTAAACACTGTAAAGATACTGACTATAATCTCTCTTGGTTTATCTCATTATATAAAACGTTTTCCAGTGTTAATTGTCAGTTTATTGTAATCACCGACTTTTCTTCCTAAAACATTCAGACAAAACTTTCTGATATTTGCCCCACCAGACTTCTGTTGTGTTGTTTTCATACATGTTTTCCTCCTTACCTTTGCATGAGGTGCTAAAATAAGGAGAAATGTGACCTTAGGGCACACTTGTGTGCAGATATAAGATTGCACATTTGTGTGTTGCTTCGTCAGGTTGGACAGCAGAACTTTTCTCATCCCTGTTCCATGGATGAATTAGGCTCTCAGCCTCAAGCAGTTCTGACACGTGAGCTCATTTTCTTCAGACATATTAAAAGTAAATTCTCTAACCACCGAGGCTTCTATTCATGGAGTTAAGCCTCTACAATCATTGGGATTTAGTATCTTGCCCCTCTTTATTGAGCTGTAAGTTCTTTTTCTAGTACCCTGATTCCTTTTCTGTGTGTGTGTGCATGCGCGTGCAAGTTTGAAAAGAGAAGGGGGTTGGTTCATGTCAGGTCAGACTATGATATTTACTTAATCATCACTAATTTTGTGTTTACCATCCTCAATTTAATAATCATCATCTGATAAGAGGGAATATATGAATCAAAGGGAAATATCTACTGTTTTTCCCCTTCACTATGTAATTCAGCTCACAGAATTATGGTTCTTTATGAAATATGTAATCCTAATCAAAATTTAAAATGTGTTAAATTAAAAATATCTGAAAAAATTTATAGGCAATATTAAGCTTCAGATAAATGTGTGAAATTTGAGGATTTGAAAATTATGAAATTACCCTTCAGATTCGCCACAATAGATAGACTTTACAGCAAATTTTTTGGTTTAGGGTGAATATGTTGTTAGAACTAAAGGCAGGAGCACATTTTAACATGTTTATAAAGAAACCTAAACTAAGAGTGTATTTTGCTCATCACAAGATTCAGGATTTGCCCTTAACTTAGAGCAACATTGGCCACGGCTCACAACCAGCTTTAACTGTCTATGCACCTCCATTAACACATTATGAGAGCAGAAATCCACACCTCCTCAGAACTATAAAAAAAACAAAAAAACAAAAAAAAAACCAGCACAACTTGGTAACAGAAATTTTGTTTCTAGTCCCATTTATACACTTCTAATTAGAATGGTATTCAGATTTCAGCTTTCTACTTTCTAGAAGAATAAATCTTTTTCAAACTTAGCCATTGTCATCTTTTCTTTTTTCAAATGAGAAAGTGGCACAATTAGGGAAACAAAGAGTAATGAGAAACAAAATCCTTAAGATGCATCGCTTAGACTTGCTTTTTCTATAACATAAGATAAACAAATGATACATGTCCTTTTTTAAAAAGTATGTGGAAGGGACAGCAGACAACTCATTTATATCTGTAGCTCCTGATGTCACCCTGATCAGAATTTCTATCAAATATATTGAGGCCAATATCAAAATCATAGCAAATAGCTGCCTTTAACAGAGGCCTTTGGTGTTTAATCTTTTGAAGCATATGAGAAGCAAAGATATGCCATATGCAAAGTAAAATCCTCTCCTGTCTTTGAAAATACCAAAGGTAACTTTTAAGTGCACTTTCCATTTTCATCTTTGCAGATAAAATGTCTAGTAGGCAGGCTTATAGATGTTCATGGGCTTTCTCTACAATTTAAATGTTTTTGAAATGAATAACAAAAATAGTTACCCTTTTAAAAAAGTCAAATAGCGCTTTAAACTACCTCTATGTAATATACATATTTTAGCATCTGAGTTGACAAATATTATCCACTGAAATATAGCCTTGTGTGTAGATAGCCATACTGTCTAAATTAGATCCATAAAAGTTACAGTTGAGTAAAAAAAATTGATTAATTATAACTTGCATATTTAGTATAGCTATAAATATGCTACCATGTCACAGGTGATGTTTAAACATAGTAAATGCTTTATTACTCCCAGAGCTTATTTTTAAGTTTTATCTGAAACCTACTTTTCATTTGCATTTCCCTGATCATTAGTGATTTTGAGCAGCTCTTCATGGGTAAGTCATTTGTAGATCTTTGCAAACATGCCTATTCAGGTCCTCTGCCTATTTAAACACTGCTTTATTTGTTGTTTTGGTGTTTAATTATATCAATTCTTTATTTATTTTTGAATATTATCCCTTATCAGATATGCCATTTGACAATATCTTCTTCCATTCAATAGGTTGCCTTTTCATTTTGTTGATGGTTCCTTTCCTTATGCACAATATTTTCAGTTTAACATAATTCCAATTGTGTATGTTTGCTTTTGCTTCCCTTGCCTGGGGAGGCACATGGTATATCCAAGAAAAATATATAAAGATACAGATATTGCTATCTATATCTATATATTGCTCAGGCTGATGTCCAAGAGACTTACTTCTTGTTTTCTTTTAGGAGTTTTATGGTGTCAGATCTTATGTTTAGGTTTTTAATCCATTTTAAGGGGTTTTTTTTCTATCAAACGTAAGAAAGTGGTACAGGTTCATGCTTTTGCATGTAGCGATCTGGTTTTCCCAATACCATCAAAGAGACTGCTTTTCCCATTGTATATTTTTATCGCCTTTGATGTAGATTAATTGACTATATAGACCATAATATGTCACCTCAAAATAGAATGGCTGGTATCAAAAACATAAGAAATAACAAGCGTTGGTGAGGATGTGGAGAAAAGGAAATCATTTCACACTCTTTGGGGGATTGGTAATCAGTGCAGCCACTGTGGAATCACTACAGAGGTTTCTCGGAAAAAAAATTACAAATAAAAATAGCATGGAATCTCGTAATTCCACTTCTGGATATTTACCCACAGAAAATGAAATGAGCCTACATATCCGTTGATAAACGAATAGAGACAGAAGATGTGGCATACAAACACAATGGGATATTACTCAGCCATAAAAAGCGTGAGATTGTGCCACTTGTGACAACATAGATAGAACTAGAAGGTATGATGCTGAGTGAAGTAAGTCAGAGAAAGACAAATACAATATGATTTCACTTCTGTCTGTAACCTAAGACACTGTCAACAACAGAAACAGACTCCTAATACAGAGAAGAAACTGGTGGTAGTGAGAGGAGAAGAGGGGAGAGGTATGATAAGGGGTTAGGCAAAATAAGTGAAGACGATTCCGAGGTGGAAAATCCCAGTTAGTAAGTCATAGGGAAGGAAAGCACAACATAGAGACTACAGTCAATAATACTGTAATAACGGAATGTGACAGATCGTGACTGCACCTTACAGTGGTGTAGTCTGGTAATGCATATCTATTATAGTGCATCTCATAAGGTGCATAATTGTTGAATCCCTTTATTACACACCTGAAACTAGTATGTCCAGTATACTTCAATTAAAAATAATAAATAAAATAAAACCTGTACTTCAACTAGAAATGTTTATATGTAATATACAAAGCAAATTTTTCTGATGACTATCTTTTGGATATACTATAATGTTATATAGAATATACTATAATGTCGTAAAGAAAATAACCAAATTTAGTTTCCCTAGACTATGTTTTATTAATGTTTATAATGCAGAGTCAAGAAAAGGGGCTTCTTAGAAAATATATTTAGCGGTCTCTGTGGGCTATGGCAGCAAAGGGACAGAGAGCTTGTGCCTTCATACAAGAATCACACAGCTGATTCTGCTCTTGCAAAATGGACTTCTCCAAGCTGAGTAGACAGTACGAACACAAATGCATCTATTCTATCAACTGGCTATTGCATAGTTATAAAAATAGATGGGGCAGACCAATAGAATTCCAGTTTCCTGATTTCTATCGATGTTCGGTAGTCAAGAGGAATAAACTTACCCCTCGAAGTTTTTTTTTCTCAGAAAGACTGAAGAATGCTTCTGCCCACATAATTGTCTGCTTTACTGAAGTGACTCAGCCTTTAGCAGACATGAGATCACATGAAGAGCTTAAGACACACACTACTGAGCCCCAGACCCAGAGACTCTGATTCAGTACATCTGAGGTGAGACCAAGGATTTCTAAGCCCTTTTGTCAGTAATGCTGATGCTGATGGTCCAGGGAGCACACTTTGAGAATCACTGAATTACTGGAATGTATCCATACATGGGAGCTACAGCTTCTTAAACTTCCAAAAGCAGTAGAGATAAAACTTCCAAAATGGTTACATTCTGCACTATCCATGAGATATGTCAGAAAGAGCAGTGGCCTGAACTTCTAATCTTTTTTTTTTTTTTTTTTTTTTTTTTTGGAACCTTGCACAGAGAGAATGGAATTAATTAAACTGACAGAAGATGTAATCAACAGAATACCCATGGACATAACAGGCGCTACACTGATTCACACGAATCTATCCTAATCTTTTGTTTTTTCATTTATCTTTATCTGCAAATATTTACTCAGTGAAAAGAGAGAAAAGGGAGTGTAAAAAGTATGTCAAGTGCTCAAAGGTCATATTTTAACTGCCCTCCAAACTGGCTCAGTATCCCCAGATGGTATCTTAAAATAGTTTGTGTCAGAAACAAAAAAGAAAATATAAATAAATTAAAAATAAATTATATCCCTAGTTCTTCACCTAATGTCTACTTTCAGTCCCTAAGCTAGTTATTAGAAGCTATTTGTGAAAATAAGTTGTCTTTGAGAACCGCACTTCAGTGGTTCTGAATGAGTAGAGACGATATCTAGAATGTGAACTTTTGCATGCAGGAGAGAAGGGAGTGGGGAGTCAGGGGGGAAGCACAAGATCGCTTTTCTTCCTGGTCTTTGGTATTTCTCAGTAGTGTCTGGTCTTAGCAACTCTTTTAACCTCCAGCTGAACTCTGTTTCCTTATTTCTAAAATGGCAACAGTAATGTCTTTCTACCACTAGATTGTTGAGAAAACCAAATTAGGTCGAGTCTTATTTTCTTATAATTAGCTACAATCTAACATATTCAATGCTGTTAAAAAAAAAAAAAGTAGGATGGGTGCCATTGTTAATAAGAGGAGAGTATCTTTAAATTTTTTTAATGTTTATTTATTTCTGAGAGAAAGAGAGAAAGAGAGGGACGGAGACACAGAATCTGAAGCAAACTCCAGGCTCCTAGCTGTCAACACACACACACACACACACACACACACACACACACAGGGCTCGAACTTGCGAGCCGCTGCAAAATCCTTATCTGAGCCAAAGTCAGAGGCTTAAGTGAGTCACCCAGGCACCACAAGGAATGTATCTTTAGATCTCTTACTGTAATTCAACTATACACTCCTAGTATTGCCTCGGTTTATAAAAAGCAACAATGGGCTATATATTACGAATGGTTAATATGTCACCTACTCTAAAAACTGACTTTGCCATGTGTCAATCTTACTCCAGTTCCGTGAAATTTGTTTCTCCTCAATGTGAGATGATGCTAGACTTGATAGCTTTTTAATATCGTGTTTATCACTATTCATAATACTCAGCAAAAATGCAGAAAATGTTCACTGGAAATGTTATATGGTGGGTGAATAGATGTTAATTTTCCAATTAAAATATTATTAGTCCAGAAAGAGAGCCACATTTTCAGTGAGCCTTTTTCTCTCCTCTTTTCCTCTGTGTTTGCGCGTCTGGGCACGACTACACTTCTTGGCTGCAAACTCAGCATCAGTATCCCCATAAGGAGTGATTTCAGATTTCCTGTATTAAATAATGTAGATATGGTAGGGGTGAAAGTGAAATATCTTACTAGGAAATAAAAGAGTCTTAAACAAAAGGCCCTCTGTCAAGAATGATGTCCTTTGTATGCTCTTTGTCTCTGTGGATGACAACAACAACAACAACAACAACAGCAACAGCAACAAAGTGGCAAGTTGATGCTTCTGAACTATACTGCTGAAAGCAAAGCCGCAGCCTTGCAGGTGAACTTGGAACAATGTGTCTGCATCACCTTCTAGGATGAGCCATCTTATTAGGGATAGGACCTTCCCACTCTCAGACGGTATGTAAAACTATACGTGGCTAACTGTAAATGACCATTGAAAAATCTTTAAAATTTACACATATTACAGCAACATTCAGATTAAAGACCAAGTGTGAGTCCTCATCACCTCTTGCTTTTCAACTCTTTCTGAGCTTTTGCCTTTCACAAGCATCGGTTAAAAATCTGAGATGACATACGTCTTCCGATGCTTTCGTCTTGGGGAATGCAAACAGCACTGAATACGGTAATTTTAGAACCAAACAGAAGTGAATTGGAATTTGGTCTCAGGGAATGTTTCAAACAAACAAACAAACAAACTAACAAACAAACAAACAAACACATTGCCATGGATGATTTCTCTGACTCTCATTAACATATAATTCTCAAAGACACAAATACGTTTGATGTGTATGCACTGATATATAAACTCTGTGTTCACTTCAGCTGTACTGTGAAATGTCACAGCCATACTGTGAAATCTCATAAAATTTTGAGATCTATGTAGCACACTAACAGTATATTGCTGCCTCAACCCTGACAAGAAACAAGTGTCGAGGGCTTCCTTTTATATGTTTCAACGATGTTTAAAATATAGAGACAGGAATACACAGGCTGCAGACATACTAAAATATATGAGTTTTCTCCATGAGAAAACAAATGTGTTAAAGACATTACGCAAAAACATATTTAAAGCAATTGCTAACATGAAATCTGGATATCTAAGGTCAGTCTGGATCGCTGCTTTCCCATCTTTCCTCAAGTGAAAGAAAATTACATGGATTATTTAAAAATGAAAGCTGTATTTCAGTGTTGGACATGTAAAATCAAGACTGAGCACCCCTGAATTCTTGATGCATCTTCTTTCTGCAGATATCCGGTAAAATAGTGAAGGCCTAATGGCAAATTCAAGACTAGATGTTTGAGGGTTTATAGCACCATGTTACTTTACTGTGTGAGATTTATTCTGTTTGTGAAAGAATTATTCTTAAGAAGTGGGGTACCTGAATGAGGAACTTACTATTCATTACAGGTGATCACAAATCAAGTAGGAAAATGTAGTGTTAGCCATTTCTGGATTAAAATATGTCTTCAAAAAAACAAAGTCATTAAAAATCCATTATTTCCTTTCCTGATAAAGATCAAATTTGTTTCTAAATATTCACATATTTAAATGAAAGTTCACTACTTTGAGGATTTTTAATCAATCGTGAAGTCCATTACATATGAGAAGAAAACTAACAATACAAAAATTCACTGTGATAGTGATGCGCGATAACAGATCTATCAGCAGAGTGGTATTACTAGTGTAATAAACATCTATATTGTTACACTACACATTTTACTGAACAACCATACAGAGAATTAAAGGAAAAATCATCTAGATGGGCAACAACATGTTCTGTGTCTGATCCACTTTTCATTTGCCATACATTTATTCTTTTATTTTTTCTCTTAACTTTCCCTAAAGTTGATGGGTTTAAGACTGCTATTTCTTTAAAAGCTTAACAGCTTTTACGACATTTTATCGTGGTGTTTCTTTAGATAGTTCTCAGCAGGACAGGAGTTCGGCATTATACAAATGCAGCGTGTGTGTGAGTGCCCATGTCCACACATACAAATATGCATATATGCATACAAGCAAAGAATAATATTTTGGAGAAAACTAACAGTTTTAATCCACAGGATGCCCTTCAGACACTGCTTTGTCCTCAAAGGACAAATAAATACCTAAAATTGAAACCCCAGGGGAACCTGGGTAGCTCAGTCAGTTAAGCGTCCGACTTCAGCTCAGGTCATGATCTCACGGGTCATGGGTTCGAACCCTGAGTCAGGCTCTGTGCTGACAGCTCAGAGTCTGGAGTCTGCGTTGGATTCCTTGTCTCCCTCTGTCTCTCTCTGCCCCTTCCTTGCTTGTGCACTCTCTCTCTCTCTCTCTCTCAAAAATAAACTTAAGAAAAACTGAAACCTCAATATATTTAATTAAAAGACACGTGAAGTAGAAGATGCGGACATGGATGAATCACTGACAAAATGTATGATGTCATTTCAGTTATATGTGCTGCCTTGATGAGAAAGACAAAATTTTGAAGCTTCAATTTCTGGTCTGCCAATGACTGTCTAATTTAGTATTTTGAAATCTCCTTTGATTTACACCAGTAATGATCTGACTTAATAAATAGTTGCTTTATATTCTCACTCTTCTCCCAAGAGAAGCCCTCCAGTCTATAGTTATTTGTCACTAGTAACTATAGGGAATATACAAAGACAACCACAAAAGTCATATAGTATTAGAAATAACTGTATGTTCTGGGCAGTAAGTGACATGATCTCGATAAACAGATAGCTGAGGGAGTTTTCAGTAAGAAAAATGTAGGATATCTACGGACTAGACTTAAATTCTTATGTTTAGAACTACGACTTAGTTAATGTGGTTGACCTCTCTTAAAGGGAAGGTTTTATCAGGTGAAGGCATACGATCTCAAACAGACCTTTCTAAACTTTATTTACATGGGCATCTCTTTCAGAGTAATATATAATCTCAAGAATATTCATGGGAATTAAAATAATAGTTTATAATTTGTTATGGCTGCAATACTTTACAGAAAATTTATATTTTGGTCATATTATTAAATACTGCATTACAGTGAAATAGAAAATAGCAACACAGTAGATTTAAATGCAACCTCATCAATCATGACAAACGTAAACAGACTAGGGATTCCAAATAAAAGGTAAATAACATCATACTAGATTAAAAAAACTACCCAACTGTACTTTCTTCAAGAGAAGCACTTTAAATATAATGCAAAAAAGAGGGGCTCTTGGGTGGCTCAGTCAGTTGAGCATCTGACTCTTGATTGCAGATCAGGTCATTCTCTCACGGTTCTAAAATCAAGCCCCATGTGAGGCTCTGTGGTGACAGCACAGGCCCTGTTTGGAATTCTCTGTCTCCCTTGCTCTCTGCCACTCCCCCATGCACATATGTTCTCTGTCTCACAAAATAAGTAAACATTAAAAAAAATTAAAAACATATAATGCAAAAAGACAGTCCAAAGTAAAAAGAGAAAATAAACACACACATGCCCACACACACCACACACCAGAAGCTAGATTGCCTAGTTTAGTATCAGACAAAACAGACATCGAGACAAGGAGTAATAGCTTCACAAATAGACACTATATGGGGCCATTAACAAGTCTCAATCATGTTTTTGGCATCCACATGGGAGTGGGGAAGCAGGCCACAGCTCATCACTGTGTTAGAGCTCAAGTGCCCTAAGGAGATAGCCCTCATGGGTGAATGGCCCATTTCAGTTTGTTGGAGATCAAACAGCTGCACAGGGTGGTAGAAAACTAGAGTCTGGACGACACGAAGTGAGAGTGTGCACAGCTGGAGGGAGATGCCTGTGAGATGGGCAGACTGATGACATACTAGAATATTGATCAGATAAGTAAATATACGAAGGATAAAGGGAGACATTCCATGTCTGTGAATGAGTCTAAGAATACAAAAAGGTAGGTATCCTTGTGAACTCATGGTTTTCAACATAAAAGTTTGATAAATATAAACATTTCATGCATGCATGTATGTATGTATCTGCCTATCTATCTACCTACCTACCTACCTATCATTATATAGTCTGCGGAAGCAGATGCTAAGCCAGACTTTGACATGCAAGATATTTTTAAGTGATCAACAACTACAGAAGGTAGCGGGGGAGAGGTGAGCAAAGGGAAAAGTCAAACTTTCTCAAACTCTTTTTCAACCTCAAGGGAAGCTTTGAAGCATAAATGGCCTTCCAGACTCATTCCTCAATGGGCTGAAATGCCCAGGGCCTTTAGACCCCCGAGATGATCAGTCAATGTGGATTTCTTCCTGAAGGACCGCGAGTCGGGCGAGGTAGCTCTCCACAGTTGAAGATAAAGCCCTGAGACCTGAAGTCTGTCTGAGTCTACTCCCAGCAGACACATTTCTAGGTCCATTACATACAAACCTACAGACACACACACACACACACACACACACACACACACACACACACGCTTCAGCTATAATGCTTGTTTTGCAACAAATTTGCCCTGGTATGGTTGACGTACTTGGAGCACTTGGGGCCTAATATAAATTTTGAGTGTCTGTGCTATTTCCCCCTTTAAAAACATGGATAAAAGTAGAAAATTGTACTCAGCTAATATGAGGTGGTGGGAACACACAAAAGCCCCACATGCACACTCCACATTTAGCAGCTGTCTCGATTCATTGCATGTATTGTTGTACGTGGTTGTGTTTTGTTACATTTTTCTTACTCGTAAACCGTCCTCTATGTATTAAAACTAAAACCAAACAAAAAAACCCACCTCATTAAACATCTCAAAATCGTTTCAGTGTCCTGCTTCAAAATGCCAAGCAGAGAGTGTAAGTAAAGCATCCTCTCTGCGTGAAGAACTGAAGGTGACAGAGCCCAATCTCCCCTCAGTGGTTCCTTTATGGGCCTGCTGTGGCTGATTTAGTGGTTTGACATGTCCCTAGTATTTCCAGAGACTTTAGCTGTTGAGTAAAGCCATTGATTGAGGGGAGAAAATGGTGGGAAAAAGAAAATTGACAGTAAGACAGAAGTGAAAGGCGGCTATAAACTGGATCAAATATTCAGTTTTTTATCCGAATATTCAGTTTTGATAAAATCTTGATAAAATATCTATTATACACACATGGCCCAAAAGACCTATAAATGAAAGACAGAAAAGTCTGCGCCAAGATTTGAGGCTGTTAAAAGTGGCTTAACTGTGGCATTTGGAACAACGGAGCAATGACCCACATCGGTCCACGGCAGGCGTTGCAACCCTTCCTTCTGATTTCAGATTACCCAACCTTCCACCAATTCATAGTAACTGAGAAGCTATAGCTCTTCCAAGATCCAATTCCATAAAAGACCTCAAAAATTTGTTTTTTTCCAAAGGTGAAGTACCATATTTACCATAGTCATTATGTATTTTTAACCATTTTTTTTATGTGTGAAATTATGCTTTTATTAGGTTCTTATTTTCTTTTATATGTCACTGATGAAAACGTTCAGTGTTTCTGCTCCAACCTTTTTCCATAAGCCCTGTGGTTTTTGTTGCCTGATTATGCATAGCGTAGTGATTTTTAGGAATGTGTGTAACATCACAGAACTAACTGTATATACATATGTACACATCACGCTCCTCTATTATATATAAAAATTGTATGAGATGATATAAACAAAAATATATGGCCATATAAGTACATATGCTTCAATTAGGATCATGTGATCTCCTTTTTTTTTTAGCTTTATGCCTTCTGATCTTTAAACAATTATCTATAAAATGAAATACATTAAGCTTTTTTTTTTTCATTATGAAAAGCAAAGTAAAGGGACAAATGCAGCAAAATGCTGAGTTGTTCTAGCAGCAATTTCTTATATCCTAGGCAAGGAGAAAGCTCCATTATGGGAGCAGCTTAGCATAGTTTAAAAGCACAGTTGGATCATATTTAATAGCAAAAGCATCCAACTTGGGACAGCAGTGGGGTCCCACAGCACTAGACAGCACACACATTTTGAAGGTTAATGATGACCTAGTCTATTCTTACACTGCATTATTCTACTCTATGCAGAAATTTCAAGAAAAAGGTAGAGGAGTACGTGGGAAGATGTGCTGAGGACTGCCAGAATAATGTACAGGTATATATGCAGTTTTATTTCTTATGGATTTTATCTTCCCACGTCCATGCCTGTCATAAGACATCTCTGATCATTTCTTCTCAGAAGAGATGTTTTATTAAACCCCAAGGAAAAAGTTGTCTGAAAGACTCTTCCGGCCCTGGCCGTTGTTTTCCTGCTATCTGCTATTTAAAGGTTGCTGCAGAGAAGCATCTGCAGAGCCCAAAAGAGGCGGCAGGAAGCTAAGAGTGAGCGGGAGTGGGCAGGGGCTGGGTGGGCACCACGGCCAGGGTCACCGCCACAGAGGCACTGAAGTGTAAGATCCAGGCTCTGCAGCAGGAAGGCCAGGATACCCAGGAGGGGGCCAAGCGCCCTCTCTGCTCTCAGGCGAGGGGGGGAAGTCGAGCCTGGGAGCAGGCAGAGGCTGAGGTGGCCTCCTTGAACCCCAGGATCCAGCAGGTGGAAGAGGAGCTGGACGGTGCCCAGGAGCAAGCGCCTGGCCACTGCCCTGCAAAAGCCAGAGGAAGCTG